>NC_056732.1:517291230-517483730 GCF_019279795.1 Protopterus annectens
TCATCATATAATAACTGCAACATATGTTGATTATAGTCCGTTTGATCCATCATAATTAGGCCTCCACCTTTATCAGGTTGCATTAATCTTAAATCGCCCCTCTTTTTGATCTCATCCATCAGCCACCTCCATTCAAGTGCTAGGTTGGAAACATAATGTCCAATGGGGTGGTTTAATAAATGTCTAAGGTCCATTTCACAAATTTGTTCAAACACATTTAGCATAGGATTTAATTCAGGGTTAAACATGCTTGGCAGTCTAAGATCATTACTATTATTGCTCAAGGATGTAGACCTGTGAAAAATTACGGCTAGATTCAATCTCCTTGTAGATAATTTTAAGTCAGTAATAATATTAGTAATCCCAGCTCATCTGGTAGGAATAAATGTTATCCCCTTACTGAACAGGTCTGCGTGTGCTGGTGTAAACTCATAACTACTGTAATTATAGATATTAAAATCACCAGTGGTGTTTTGAACCAGTTGGTATGGCTTATAATCATTAAAATCACCTACCAGTTCTGGTGGTGCTTGCCACTGGAATGGGAGGCTGTCCTCTGTTTCTTTCCCAGAATGTAAGTAGAATCCATGTATTCCTGGTTGGAGGGGTGCCCCCTCTTGTTCCATATTCTCTCGGACCAGCCCAAATTGCCCTGTTGCAAAGGGGGTTGTTATTGGTCGCCATAAGAAAATTCCCTTCCATTCCATTCATTCCCCTCATTATCTGTTAGTTGGTTGTGCTGGTCGGGCCGTTGCTGTCCTTTAGGTGGTCTTGGATATGCCTTCCCATTTACATAGTCCAACCAGTCTCTGTCCAACTTCCGGTTCTTCCTTTGTAATACTGTGTTACACATTTTATCAATGTTGGTAAAAATGTTACCATATTGATGTTTATAAGCATTAAATGATAAGTCCTGTCTAATATTGACATCAGGTGTTTTAATTTGTTTGTTTAATGCTTCCATCTGGTAGTTATTATGTTTTACCAGCACCTCTAATAGTTCACATCCATGACGATCATACATTTCTAGTAACTCAAGATGCAAGGGGCTCTTTTCAACTAAGCCCGTTGGAAATTTCCAAAAATGCAGGCCCTTGGGAACTTGCCTGCATTCAATACATTCCTTAAAGTAATTATTTTCATGAATTAACTTTCGATACTTATACAGTAATTCTTGAAATGTCTCTATGGAGGAATCTATAGTGGGCGTGACCCTAGCACTACCCACAGTCAGAGCCAATGCATAATTGAGCCATTGATCCAAGTTCATATTAGCCACGACATTGAAAACCGTGGCTCCAGTAACAGAATTTCTGTCTCCATCATATAAATGTCCCTGGCCAGGTGAAATACTGTCCAAGAAGAAATCGCTTTGAGAAATACAATTCTGGCCAACACTGTTTCCTTGTTGTAGGCATCCACTGTTTTCCATTTGAGACCTCTGAGTTAGCTGTTGGATTAATAATGTGAGATTGTGGACTGAAGTCTGTAACAGCTCAAACTCTGTGCATGAAATAAAGGGCAAGTCATCCTGTGAGCTACCAGCTGCCATAACAATAAACTACCACAAATTGGGCCAAAACTTGAAAAACCAAACCAAAAACCAAGCAGCTCAAAGAATAATGAAAATCAGTACTCTTTATTACAATGGTAAGCACTTTTGTCTGGTAGATCAGGCCTTCATCAGACACTTTGAAACAATCATGTGACCCTTTTATATTAAAACGTAACATCAATCAACCATTTACAGTTGCAATTCACTTTTTTTCTAAACTTTACCCCAACAGCTACCCATCACTCTTCCTAACCATATATTACATAACACGTATTAGTATCTAAAATACATAAAATATTTCTATTCATCTATTAAAAACGTTCATTTTTAGAATAGTCGTAATAGAAATAAGATTGTTAATTCCAGGAGGTACTGAAGCAGTAAGATATGTCTGCCACCAGTATTCTCTTTGTTCAGTCTAGCACACCTTGTATCTACCAGACAAAAGCACTTACCATTGTAATAAAAGATATTGATTTTCATTATTCTTTGAGCTGTTCGTTTTTTAAGTTTTGGTCCAATTTGTGGTGGCTAGATTGCGCAGTCCCTGGGGTTAAGGAATATGCCCTTTCCCTGGGGATTGTGCGACCACAGAGCTGAAATAAATAATTAGCAGGAGGAATGGGGCTGCAGCCCCTACATGGAGGATGCGGGGGGGCTTGCCTCCTGCAGAAACACTGTTTTTAAACTTGCATGGTCCTAGGAATGACCACAGAGCATGCACAAAATTTTATAATTTGTTTTTTAACATTAAAATGTCAATGTTACAGAAGTCAACATTTTAGCAATTCAGTGATTGACACTATACCCATAAACTTAGCTTAAATCAATAATGATGGCATACCAATGCCCATCTGAGCATTTAGACTCAGCAGGACAAGAAGTGTACCTTCATCAGTCTCGCTGTTTATATTATTCCTAAAGATTCTGGTAAGACAAGTTGTAAAGATGACTTAAGAGATGGAAAGAAAGGATGTTCTAGTGGCTGCCTGTTAGTTAGTGGTTGCATGCTGGTCATTGGCATGAGAAAGGGATGATAAGGAAAATCATAAAGTGAAAAAGAAGACATCAGTATTAATAGGAACTGAAAATCTGTTACAGGGTGAGGATTTAGTGCCACAGTGAATATAGGAACAATGCAAGTGTCTGGACATGAGGGTACAAAGGAGGTAGCTCAGGCAGAATATCCAAAGTATACAAAGCTGATGAGGGACATACAGGAATATCTAGCAGAAAGAAGGAATTAGATTTCAGTCAGTGATAAAGTAACAATGAAACAAGAAATTCTGCAAAATATAATCTACATGATGAGATACATCCTAATAGACAGAGGGAAGAAGGAGCAGCTATAATGGTAATTACAGAAGACATTGATGGTGAGTGTGAGGAATGGGATAAGGCACTGGATTAGAAAGGGAGACATTCACAGGGGAGACAGTCAGCAAGGGAGGGGTATGTAAATTGTCAGAAATTACACCGTCAACATAATCCTGAATGCAGTCTGTAAAAGAATTGGGAGAGTAAGAGAGAGAGAGAGATTCAGGATGTGCAGATGTTGGAGTTTAGTAGACAGAAGGAAAATCTGATATAGAAGGCATGGCAAGATCTGCAAATGAAGATGGAAATAAAAGTGATCAGAGGCCCTGAATAAACTTGAGAAAATATGATAAATTAAAAGTAGGGGAAGAAGTTAAGGAATCATCAATGGAAAATGAAAGGAGCATTGCTTGTGGGGCAACAGGTGAAATAGGTTATGGTTGAATTCGATATGGAGGAGAGATTTTTTTCTATCAGAAGAAACAATTTTGGCTACACTTGCAAATGATGAGTATGCTAGGGAGCATGGCTCTCAACTGTCCAGATTTTCACAGTATGTCCAGATTTGTCTCTTATAATTTTGTTCTGTTCCTCAAATAATTTCTGGGGATTTTTTTGTAAATAATTGAGGATTGAAGTGACAGACATTACAGTTTCAGACATGTTATCCTTCAGAAAATGCATGCTAATGCAAAAACCTGCTATTGTATCAGTTAAGTTTGCAAGAGCAGTATTTAAAATCTGTCCCTGATTTTGAAACTGTCATCCCATTATGTCAGGCTATGTCCACATTTCTTGTGGTAAGAGGTTGAGAGGTATGTTAGGCAGAGAGTGATGGGTCAGGAGAAAGAATGGACAACCGGTAGATGAATGATTTAGATATGAGAAATTGAAATTGGAAAATACATATAAAGGTACACAGAAGTATGGCACTTTGAAAGAAGCAAGAAAATTACAACAGGCATGAAAGAAAGCAGTCCTTGTGCTGTTAGGAAATCTGAAATGGAAAGGGATATGGGCAATAATGCATTAGCTGATTGTTGCTTAGAGTCTAGTTGATATAATATGACAAAATTACCTGAGACTATGAGAATGCTAAACATTGTCAGAACAACGGCAGAAAACCACCCTTGCAGCAGACTATTCATAGAAGCAAAACCAACATAAAGCATTACTCAGCTGAGGACTTCTGCAAGTAACATAACTGCTGCATCCCATTAAATGACTAAAAAACAGTAATTCAAATTAAAATATAAGAAAAAAATGGATGATTGGTGGCCTAATATTGTATTAGAAGAAATATCCTGCATAGCAGGATTAAGGAACTTGATAACATGACTTACAGCTTCATCACTTACTGCAAACCTCTTCCTCTAAACCTGCAGTAGACGTTATTACATGTATCACGCACCAGATGTCGATATATTTATTTTACATTTATTTACCAGGAAAGTCCGACTTGGAACAAAGCCAATTTTCAGCAGAGGCCTACGGAGAAATGCTACAGACATATGTCTTTGTGACGTGGGAGGTAACTGGAGCACCCAGAGGAAACCCACATGAACATAGGGAGGACATGCAGTCTCTGCACAGAAGGCACCCCAACTGAGAATCAAACCAGAGAACCCCTTGCTGTGAGGTGGCAATGCTACCGCTGCACCACTGCGCCATCCCAAATCTCACAGACACGCACACACACACACACACACACACACACACACACACACACACACACACACACACACAGGCATACACACACACACACACACACACACACACACACACACACACACACACACACACACACACGCACACACGCACACACTTATATTCACACATACATGCAGATAGACATATACTCATATAAACTTATGTATAACCACACAAACAGATACTTATACACAGAATGCACAGACCTAAGATAATGATGACAATAGAAAATATACAATTTTATGAGGTCTATGCAATTGTTGCAATCAGTCTTTATTCATCTGCCTCTAACCATATTCCTGCCTTTTCATTCTTTCTGTTACAGACATCTTTTTTCACTTAAGGTCTGTTTCACATTTAAATATCCACAAAAGCACACATACAACCTAATGAAAAAAACAGATATAGTAAATAGTGTAAAACTGGGAAGTATGTAAAAACACAGCCTTAAACTACAATACACTGCTAAACCACATGGGGAAGTCTTTTTTTAATATTGTTGATATACATAAAAGAGCAGGCAAGACAAATGCAAAGAGGAAAAAAATGACAGCTAGTAAAACACCCACTACCCACAATAAAAGACAAACTCAGAATGAAAAGGAAAATCCACAGTAAAAAGTAACAAATTAAACTCAAAGAGAGGGAATAAAATAAAACTTGATAAAATGCAACAAAATAGGTCTCCACAAATAGTAAACAACAAGAAACTGTAAAGAACATTGATAACTCTCCCTCCCCCATGGCATCACAAGAGGCGTACTAGCCATGTGGCGTAGAAAGTGGTACGCCACACAGTTTTGATGGCAAAGGAAAAAAAAAACAGAAGCTAGTCAAACCATGAAAAGAAGGATACCACAAAGATTCATGTTACCATCTAGTGTCTGATTGAGGTAACTTCCCCATTTGGGACATTCATTGCACTAGATGTTGTCAGGTTGAATAAGCATGAGTAAAACACTCCATAAATCATAATGGTCTAATACTTTATGTGCTGCCTCCTCACCAACCGGCAGTGTCATGCAGCCTGAATCTTACAGCTCTTACAGGGAAGCTCACCTTTCCAGGTTGTAAATGATGGAGAGGAAAGCTGTCACTGATTCTTGAGAACAAGCAGATATATAGAGAAAGTCAGTAAAAATAAGCATTTCGTAGCTTTTTGGGACAGCAATATACATAACATATTAAAAACACAAAATTAAATATTTTTGAGTATCCTGAGACTTAAATGACCTTTATACCTAGCTTAATGATGTTCAGAAATGCCACAACATTGTACAATCACACATCATGTGCTGCTAGTCAACTTCTCAGTCTGACAACATGATCATTCACTGTGCATACCAGAACAGTAGTGTTATGCTAGAGTCTAAACTCAGTAGACTCAAGACTCAGAGGGAGGGTACCACCAAAGCATGTTTTTTATATTTTAACCACATTTGTTTGTTAAATCAAGACCTTGATAAACATAAGTTGTGAATTTCAGTGGCATCCATCAGTTTTAACCACCATTCATTAATGCATTCTTAATATGGAGAAGGAGTAAGCACAACTCACGAGCCTGTCAAAAGGTGATACCATTTAAAACTAAAAACCCTTGGATGGAAAAATATAGCCTGGAACTCTATTAATCTAAAATTATTTGTTCTTTGTTAGTAAATCCATGATTGTACACCTGTCAAACTGGCTCAGTCTGATTACATATTGATAGTGTCCCCAAGAAGCAAGAAATGGTTATACACATCGGTTGGCCTATGTGAACATCAGGTTTCATCAAACAGTACACACTCAAATGTTGAAGAACAGCAACACTCAAGAAGAATAGAGCTCTATATGAGATCCTCACTTCTGTTAGATTACACAATTTCATCTTCACACACAAAGCAACATCACAATAATTATGGGACCAACATTCTATTATAAGCAGGGAGACCAGGCTAATCTTTACCTAATGAAGCCATAGGTCAGGCAAGCTACCCTTCCTTAGTAAACAGAGTTAGTACATCACAAATGATCTTTGAAAATTCATTATCCAACACAAAATCAATAAGGTAGCTTTCATAGGCTTAAACAAGCTGCTGCCAAAGCCACACTAAAAATATGAGTAAGGAGTATAGAAACCACAATAAAACATTCATTTCAGTTACACTAACATGTCTCAAAAAAAACAAACTCATACCCCATTTTGGACATATATGAGAACTTTATCCTACAGTTTATGATTTCATTTCAGTTGCACCAGATTTAGTGAAGTCCAAAACCATAAACAATTTTAAACTTCTCCAGTCCAGTCTAATCCTAATTCTATTATAGCAGATGTTGAAATGCAGTTAAAAAATATTGATTTTAAAATATTAAACTTCAAGTAAAAAAGGATCTGTATACCCTCACCTTTGGTGCAGTGGATTAATCTCTAACGACAACTCAAATAACCCATGTTAAATTAGTGGAATGGTCAGTGGGGGAGCACGGCAAGGATGATGAGAGTGAGTTGCCCTTGTCGGTTCACCAATCCTGGGGGAGAAAGGTGGTTCTACCTTGTATCTTCGATTGCATATAGAGGGAGCACTGGATGTAGTACCTATCAAGCTCATGCCTGCTGAGTGTGCATTGCCTACATGCTGGGGAATAGCATGCCTACAGAAGCACACATGTTCCCTATGAGAGCATGTGTGCATACAGAGAAATACGTGGATTCCTTCCACCAAAATACATTACCTGCATGTTTCTGAATTAAATTGGTATTTTCCTGCTCATGTCACAGCTTATAACAAATCTTACTTGTGGCCACCTTATGTGACTGGAGAGTAGCATGATGTTCCTGCTCTTTTTCATTGTGACATCAGCCACAAGTATTCTGAACACATCTGGTTCTAAAATCAGAATCTGTACCAGAAATAGTCCACTGATTACTGGCTGTCCTCTTGACAATTCTACTCTGGCTGTCATTCTCTCCAGCAAGTCACTCAGCCATTTTCCTCTTTACCAGAACATTTTGGGCACACAACATGTTTATTCATTTCTCTATCAATTTGCTTTACTGAAATACAGACATACTACTGTACTTCTTTGTTAATCTCAAGAGTAATCTAGACATAGGACTGAGTCCAGAGCTGGATCCAGCACTAGGTGACCAAGGCACTCACCTAGAGCCCAGTGGCTGGGAGGGGGCCCACTGGCCGGGACTGTCACATTAAAAAAATATATATATGTGTGTTTTATTTTTTAAGGGCAATCTTCTTTAAGAATGCCTTCTGCATCAGTTCAGAATATCTGTTGCATTTGTGTGTCTCCCATCATCTTCATGCGAACCCATTGTTTAACTGTGCATGTGGAATTTGAATACAATAGACATTCCTAATTCCTGCTTCACAGGGCAAGTAAGAGCTTCCACATATCTGTATGTATGTGTGCATACAAATGTGTGTGTGTGTGTGTGTGTGTGTGTGTGTGTGTGTGTGTGTGTGTGTGTGTGTGTGTGTGTGTGTGTGTGTGTGTGTGTGTGTGTATATGTGTGTTTGTGTGCAGAATGCCCTAGTTAGAGATAGCAGGTAGTTAGTAATTTGCATAGGCTCAAACCTTTACCTTAGTTACAGAAAACAAGAGTCTGAATCTCCTACTCCAACCACCAAGCTGCTAAAGAAATTAAGTTTTCAGGTGCATTTTCAAAGAATTGAGTTTCAGGTGCATTTTCAGGGAATTGAATTTCAGGCATATTTTCAAGGAATTCTGAGCTTTAAGAGAAGAGAAATTTACTGTTGCTTGTGCTAAGTCTGTTTATAATGTGTAGCTGCTTTATTAGTAAATAGTATCACTACTGTGCTATAGCATTGATGGGAGGCTGCTGTGGTACAGTGGTTAGTGTTGCCACCTCACAGCAAGAAGTTTTTTGGTTTGATTCTTGGCTGGCGTGCATTCTGTGTGGAGTCTGCATGTCCTTCCTGTGGTCACGTGGGTTTCCTCCGGGTGCTCCGGTTTCCTCCCACATCCCAAAGACATGCTGTAGGTGGACTGGACACTCTAAATTGGCCCTAGGCGTGAGTATGTGAGTTCTGCAGAAGGTTGGGTGCCAGGCTGGCAACTTGACACCATAAAACTCCACTGCCAATCATGAGCAGAAAGTTGATCCTCTGTGGCGACCCCTAACCAGGAAAAGCCGAAAGAAGAAGGAGACTGTGCTATAGCATTGATAAGCATTGCTAGTAGTACAGCAGGCAGCATACTTGCTTTTGATGCAGAAGGCTGTGGGTTCTACTCAGCTGTGGATTGCTGACACTGTGTTGTACTTTAAGGGATGTGGGCTGCTGCTGTCCTGAGTATGACCTCCTTTGGATGAGATGCTTAGTAACTATGAACCTGATATCAGTTTGCCATCCATTCCCTATTGCAATATTATAAGCTTACCATTTTTAATGCAACACAGACAATTCTTCAAGGGCAGCAGGCACTGAATTTGTAGATGAAATACTGAAATATAAAGTTGTTTGCTAGCAGCAACCTCTTCAGTAGTTATAGATCTTTTTAATGTGGAATTATTCAGATGGCTTTTACTTCGCAGAGATTGTACATATTGACTGATGTTGGTGGATTGTAATGAAAGAAGTTTGAGTGGCCTTTTATGGTTAAAATTTTATAAATTGGGCAGTTTTGTCATTATTGGTTCATACATTTTTTTTCAATGCTTACTGGAAAAAATGCTCAAAACTACTAATTTAAAATACACTCTAACAAGTGGTGCTGTGTTATACAAGGAATGTAATTTAATGGAATCAAGAAGGTGAATCAAAGAACTCATGCATATTTACATGGTCATTAAAATGCGTGCAAGGGGCCTATGATTTGAAAACAGTCCAAAGGTAAACTTTATCTGCCACTGGCCAGATGCATTTTCATTGAATATGGATTTTAATGCTGTTTCAATGAATGTGAGTTTCAAGGGCAGGGACGCTTTAATGCTAAGTCTGTCTTCATTGTGAGACTGTATTGCTTTGTTTAGCAAATTTCTATCAGTGTTTGTGCTATAAAATTTGAAATAAAAGTGTTAAATTAAATCTAAATATATCTAATACTTGTAGAAGTAAAGCAGAAAACAGTATGCATAATGAGAGGTTTGAACAGTGTTTATGGTAACTGGGGAGAAATAGCCAAGTAATGGGATCCTGGAATGGCTGCAGGGCTGCTCTATATGAGGGAGAGGCCACATTCCATTACCATGCCTAGGGCCCCATTTGACGATGAGCCATCTCTAACTGAGTCAAGCCCTTTAATGCAAGGCTCTGTTCTACCCAGAAATAATCTAGACCTGGGAATGATTCAAGCCCTGGGAATGATTCAAGCCCTCTAATGCAAAAAGCACTATTACTGATGCCCAACAACAAGAGAATTAGCATTTAGGCCTGCTCCACATAATCTTTTCCATTTCATCTCATGGAATGGGTATGACCCTAAGAGGACAATAAATGTCCAACAAGAGAGTTACAATACTTCCGTCATTTATTAGATTAACAGGCTTCACTTATGTAAGAACTTGCCTCTTTCCGGATAGCATAAGGGGTGATATATGATGTTATGATGTCCGCCTGCAGCATTGATGCTTACAGATAAAGAGAGTAAAATCCAAACAAATGCTAGAATGCAATAGCACCATTTCTTTTCTTTTTTTTCTTTTTTTTATGGATTAATAGATTGTGGTAAAAATACTGATTGAGGAAAGCCAAACAGAATGATTTTAGGCTAAGAGTAAATATCCTTATTGTTTTCCTAGTGGGTGCTTGTATCATCATAATTATCATCATCAACCTCCTTTTTCCCAATTTTTCTACATGTGGTCAGGGTCACCACCTGTCTCTATTCAGTGTTGCTCTCCTACCTTCTTTGAGAGTCATGCCTGACTCCTGCAGGTTTTCTCTCATACACTCTAGCCATCTCTGTACAACATCCTCACTTTCTCTTGCCTTCCTCTTCTCCCAAATCTTCTTCAACAACTCATGTTTTGCTCTCCTGTACATGTGCCTGAACTACCATAATCTGTTCTCTTTGAGTTTATCTTCAATTGGATGTGCTTTGGCTTCTGCTTTGATGTCACCATTTAATTTCCTGTCCCACAGTGGGCATCGAACCACCCACCTTAGATGCTTCATCCCCATCCTTATAGTTCCTCAACTGCTCTGCCTTCACTGCCCAGGTTTCTATACCATACAGTAGTACTGGTTGCACCACTGCTTTCTTACATCTCATGTCTCAGCTTCTTTGCCATTCTTTTGTGATACACTATCCCTGACACTCTGTGCCACTTGGCTGCAGCCCCTTTGATTCTAGCTTTGACCTCTTCCTTCAGACTTCGATTCTCTTCAACTATCCCTCTCAAGATATTTGACAGTGTTAACATCTTCCATTATTTCCCTGCCATCTCACATTTCAGCTTCTTTTGATTTTCTTATATGTACTCACTTTCATCCCTGTGCCTTCCATTTTGCATTCCATTCTAACATAATTTAATGCAGTTCTCGTTACTAGTCTGCTTGTGATGCCACATCATCTTCATACAGCAGCCTGGTTGATATTACCTTATGACCTGTTTGCAAATGTAGTCCATCACAGTATGAAGAGCAGTGAGCTCTGAGCTGAACCCTAATGCACACCCACTTCCACCAGGAACTTATATGTGAGTCTAAACACTGTTCATACTTGTATTATTGTGTCCTTGTTCAGTCTGCTCTAATTATACCAATATTTTCAAGACTTCTACCATTCAGAACTGGCCAAATCAGCTGTCCTGCAATCTTGTAATAAATACACTTTGTCCAAGTCTAGGAATGTCCAGCTGGATTCTTTATTTATCGCTAGCTTCTTTTCCACTAATTATCTCACTGCGTACATCGGGTTGGTTGCGCAATATCATGATCTGAATCCATACTGATCATCTCCCATCTTACTTTCTACTACTGTACTTATTTATTTATCAAATTACACTCTCCAGCACTTTCATGCAGTGTTGCAGGAGTCTGATACCTCTATGCTGCCCACAGTTGTGAACATCCTCTTTTTAGTTGTACACTGGTACTAAGATATGTATTTTCCATTCATCAGGGGGTACATCTTTCTATCCAAACTGCTATGAATGCTCTCAGGAGACATTTTTCCTCTAACTAACCCAACATCTTGATCATCTCTTCTAGAACTTCATCTGAGTCTGCTGCTTTCTCTGACTTAATTTTCTTTACTGCTGTTCTTATTTTTTCTAGGGTGGGTTCTTCTTCCTCTTTCATTGCAGCCTGTGCATGGGGCAGTACAGCATTTGTGGGATTTTCTTCATTTAGAATCTGCTGGAAGTACTCCTTCCATCTGCCTTTGATGTCCTGTGAACCAGAGAGTAGGTTACTGCTGGCATCCCTTATGAAAGATGTCTGATGGCTATCTTCTCTTTCTATCTTTGCTTTACAATCCAACAAGAGTTTCTTTGGCCATCTACTGAATCACTTTCCAGAAGCTGGTAGAATGAGTCTAATACCTTGTTCATTATTTATTGCGACTTGCTCTCTTATCATCTTTCTTGGACAGTGATTATTCCTTCTCAACCTAGTCTGCTGTTTCTGTCTCCCACTTTTTCCTGCACTCCTTATTGCTTTTGATAACTTCCTGGACTTCTGCATTCCAACACCGACTTTCCTTACTACCTTATTTCCATACCTGGCTCAACTGCATATCTGTTCTATAATCTTCACACATGCTGTTTTGAGAAGCTGTAATTTTTTTCAGCACTACCTATTTCCCCTTCTTCCCAAGGTTCTAGATCCTTGAGTATTAGAACACTTGTGCTTTCACTCCAGACAGCTTCCAGGTCTGCAGCCTAGTCTCTGGAGACCTTAGCATCTTCTCTGACCACTGCTCACAGATGATTGTCTTCACCAGTGGTTTATGCTGTGGGCCAACTGCTTGCTGGGGATGGCTTTGCAATCTCTGCTTCTGGCCTTTCTTTACTAGGAGGAAGTCTACCTGAGTTGCACTTTCGTATGTGAGGTTCTGACTGTCTCTTTCTCTCTCTCTCTCTCTCTCTCTCTCTCTCTCTCTCTCTCTCTTTTGCTGAACCATGTACTGGCCACCATCAACCCATTTGCCAGACAGAAGAATAAAATATCCCGTGCTTCCTTATTTCTGTTGCCTTACCTATGAGGATCCATGCATTCTTCATATCCTGTTCTGTCTGTCCTGACACTAGCATTCAGGTCTCCTTATAATGTGGGCCCTTACATTGCCAAGAATTATATTATCAATACTACATGTTCATTTATTTATTTATTTATTTTTATTTATTTACTTGTCTTTGTTTACCAGGAAAGTCTGACTGGGCATGAATCCCATTTTCAGTGGAGGCCCAGTGAGAAAAGCTCCAACATACACATTCAATTAATAAACTACATAATATTATTACATGAAGTGCAGTAACAAATAGTAGACTCAGCATACAGGATAAATAAAGTCAGATCAGAAAATCATACAATGAATATTAAACAGCAATCATAGGATGCTCAGCACCTAGTAAATACAATCAATAATGATAACCAGTGGTAAAGATGTTAAGCATTCTAAATATGGACAGAAGACTAAGAGAAAGGAAAGAGATTTTTCAGTTGGGGGGAGATTGGGAAATAGAGTTAAATTAGGAAGCTATCAGAGAAGTAACTGATGCTTTGTTTAATAAGCAAAGGGAAGAAAGGAAAGGGAAAAAAGAGCAAGGGAAAGCGAAGGAAGAAGGAAGAGAGGGGAGAGAAAGGAAGAGAAAGAAGGAGTAACATGTAGTGTCAGCCTGGCGCAGACATGTACAGAGCCATGGGGTAAGGAGAAATCTCTTTAGGAATTGTTTGAATATGTGACTACATGGCATTGCTCTAATATCTGAAGGAATACTGTTCCACACCTTGACTACTGAGAATATAGGCAGTGATTGTTAGATTTTTTTTTTTGTTTTATGGATTTCAAGGAAGTGTTACTCAGATGAGCGAAAAGGGTGATTAGGGAGGTAATGGTTAAGAATGGTGTTGGTTGCTGCACAGGATGTTGATTTGTATACCATTTTATGAGCAAGGAGGAGTTGGGTGAACTTGAGGCAGTGAGGTAACTCAAGCCAGTTTAAATATCTGAAGGGGGAGCAGTGGTGGGAGTTGTATGACTGGCTGCAAATCTAGCTACTTTGTTATGGCAAAGCTCAGACTTCAGTTATAGAACTAAATCTTCAACTGCATTTAGAGTATATTTTTTCCCTTCAGTGTGTCAGTCATCTGCCCCATCCAGTCCATTTGGCCATTCATTCCCCATCACTAGGGCAAGAATCAACCAGGTGGGGCTATCATCAAGCAGCCATCAGTGGTAGATTGAGAATATTTTTATTTTTATCTCCCATCCTTACTGGCATGTAACTGGCAAGGCGTGTGTGTGTGTGTGTGTGTGGGTGTTAAGGTATAGGACATCCCTTCACTTCTGCAATGGACATTCAGAGAAGCACTGGAGTGAAACAACAATATTTAATTACAACAATTAAAAGAGATAACTGACAAAATATTATTGGCAGACATACTGAAATGAAAGAATGTGACTAATTTACATGACTGTGCATTAACATTAAATAAATTGTATTATTACAATATGTTTGACTTCTACAACCATTAATGCATTAAAATAGGTAAGGGCTTCACCTTAATTTTTTTGAAAGCCAGCAAAAGGAAACTGGTTTATGTTCAACAATGAAAGCACAAAATAAACATGTTGCCTATAATTAACAGTATATATTTCCAGAAACATTGCATTGTCTAATATTCACAAAATGCGATATTGTAAAATGTGACTGCAAACATGGCTGCTTTACATCAGCACACTCTGGGTATTTTATCAGTGAATACATGAAGTGTACTAATGGTGAAGTCATACTAATGCCATGAATATTATACAAAAACAATTGTTTACCTTTAAATGAAAGAACGTGTAATACTATAGAGCATAATCATATGCAACATATCACAAAAAAGTTCTAAGTAAATTGTTAAATATGTGTTACCCTCTATAATAAAACCTCTGTAATAAAAGTGCGGTGTAATGCAAGTGAAAAAATGTAGAACAGGTGACAATGTAAGACCAGTTATCTGTGTTAGAGATAGCATCTCAGTTACACTTTCTTTGCAATTATTAATTGTACTCATTTTGATCATGTTGTTAATTATTATTATATTGTCAGTATTTTATTGGATGATATCTCTTAACAATGTACTTATTGTTATGTTGTGCATCACTGCTATTGCCAGTTGGCCTGGGTCATGCCTGGAAAAGGTCTGCTGACCAGTGCACTTTAATAAATAGGCAAGCTAGAAGATATAATACCCAAAATGGCAAGGGTATGAAGACATTATTACTGAAAACCACTGATTTGTGAAAACAGGAACTATAACAACAAAATGCATGCAAATTCCATATGTTGAGGGCTTAACTGTAAGGAGTTATTTTTCATGTAGGTATCCAAATCCAGTCAGTCCTATAATGCACCCATATTTTTGCATTTGTAATAAATACGATTAATAAATACAGATTGTTCAATAACTGAAGGTCAGTAGAATTAGGACAAATATTCAGTCACTGATCTAAACAAAAGGGGATTTTTTTATGTTTGACATGCATAACACAGAGGATTATGATCAGATCTCCAATCATAACTGAAAATGAAGAATGTGGATCAATGTGATTGTGCTCAAAACTGAGAACTAGACAATACTGTTTAGCACTGTTCTGATGTCAGAAAGGTTCTTAAGAAGCTTTTGTTAAGCACCCATAAACACTGTTAATACCTGATCTCATGCTAGGAATTAGCATCAGACAGTGCACATCAGCAAAAACAGAGGCAGAAGGTCAAAAAGCACTAACAGCCACTAAATCCTTATACCGTGTACAAAAATAAACAACCAGTCTGGCAGAATGAAGTGTCTAACATCTTTTAAAGTCATTCATTTTTCAGAGGCATACTTCATTCCTGCCTTTTCTCTATTTGGCAGTACTTTTTACTGATTTACAAAGGCTTTGAGAGCAAGCAAAACACTTCATGCTCCTACACCTTTTTTTGTAACTCACTGAACAAAAAACATAAAGTTTTTTATAGATTATATAATTTGAAAGCTGTAACATAGTTAGCACTGCTACACATATAGCAGCAGAAGTGAAAGAAGCCTCTCATCAACCAACTACTTTAAAAGCTGTGAGACACTACACCCTGCTTTTGAGATAGCAAAAAGTATTTCACAGCTTTCAAAATGATCAGGTCTCTCCAGTGCAGTTCTATGACTGATAATGTCTGCTAGGCAGCACAAAAAATACTACGTAATAAAATCCTTGAAAGGAGTATAGCAAGAATGCAGTGCACAGAGCACTGAAATTATGCACCAAACTCAGAAAAAAAAGCAGGCATGTTAAGCATGTGTCTGATGTCAGAAGTATTTTTACCACACTTTTGTTAAGCATCCCTCACAGCAGTAAAGCTCTAGTCTTATCATTTTGTTTTAAGTGTCAGTTAAGTGTCAGTTTGCGTTTGGTTTATTTCAGTCTGTTTTTTAAGTGTTGATTTATACCTGAGTAATAATAGTGGTCAGTGGTCATCAGTCACTAAAGAAGAGTGGAAGAGATAAGTAGGCAGAAAGGCTGAATGACGTGTTTTAAACTCTGTATTTCCTGCCACTTTTCTGTGGTGGCTGCTCTCTGCATGAGAGCCATAAGAGCATCACAGCTTTCAACGCCATAAAACACTAAGTGCTCCCACACTTTTTTAACTATTGTACTACATAAGAGCAGGTAAGGGTGCATGTACTACAAAGAATTATGATCATCTCTCTGATCATAATTAACTAGTTATGTATTCTCAACATGGATGTCAAAATTCAATTTGCTCTGGACGGAAATTGTTTGACATCCATATAGCAAGCATAATCACAACCTGGTTTTGATCGGGAATCCAGTCATCAGTCTCTATATTACACACTTTTCTGACTTCAGAAAATAACATAGCAAGTTTTCACTGTTGTAAGGAAGGATTAGATATGCATTCTGCAGGTTATTCTGAATATTTGAAGTACGTTCATGAAAAAGATTTACATTAGTGGCATAATATTTCCGAAACATTTTAATGAGGATGGTGTGTAAACGTGGCTTTGCCAAAACAACAACAACCTGACATAAATACAGGCTGGAATTCAGAAAATAGCTGTATTGTGCTAACAGAATTTGTTTGATGAGATGGTGTGCACAGGGTATGTACAATTCAAAGACACGCATACCACTAGCAATAACTGTAAAGCTGAGAGCAGTATACAGCAGCAGCTATATAATGACATGTTTATAAGGAAGATTATTAAAATGAGTGGCTTGGTGTGTGTGTAAATTAGGCAAATCATGACAGTGGAATGATGTAAAAAAGTATAAATGGTATGGTGCAGAGCTGTGCATGCCATAGAACTGAGAAATAATCCCAGGCCCCATCTGCCTCAATTGGTGGTATCTCCCATGGATATAAAAAGATCCCATGGCACTTATTGAAAAAAAGAGAAAGGGAAGTTAGCCAGCGCCCCGGCCAAACTTCCTATAGTCAGTATATCACTTTGGGTCTCCACTGAAAAGAAGACACTGGCCTAGTGGGACTAACCCAGTTAACAAAGCAACTAAGTAATTAATTAATAAATAAATAAGTGTAATTCGCAGTTCAGAATGTGAAGACACTGGCAATGCCTGCTTGCATACATACCCGACACCCAGAAGTGATACCATCACCACCAGCACAAATCATCATTTTGTTTACTGAAGACCCCCATACAGATGGACTAGAGCAGATTGCATAATCAACCACTGGAAGGAGAGCTTGCTTCAAAACTGGAGATGGGGCAAAATTATCAGCTGAAAAAAAAAACAAAATTCAAGCTTTAAGATAACATTTTATGCAGAGGTTATTCCCAAAGTTACCTTTTTAGAGAACTACAATTTATATAGCAGATACATTATGCAAATTCACATTAAAAGGATTGTCACATATTTTTACTTTCATGCGTCTGGCTTCTGCAGCTCATGTTCCACATAATCTCATATATTTTTCCATGTATATGTCTACCCTGCTCCTAGGAGCTGCTGTCATATGTTGTACAAATAAATTATGGTGCATATTCCTATAAATCTTTTTTTAGATGAGGTTGTTTTCACTCTGCTGCATGTAGACACTGAGTGAACTGTGTACTCTGTATGGGGAGCACATACTTCCCAACCTCTATGCCCAACAAATCTGGGCTTAGCCAAATAGAATGGGGCATAAAGGCCCCAAATCAGGGACAGGTTTTAAATATTGCTCTTATAAACTTAGAAAGTTATTAGAACAAAAAGTTTTGAATTAGCAAGCATTCTCTGAAGGTTATAAAGTCTGAAATATAAATGTATGTCATTATATAGTGACTTCACTCCTCAATGATTTGCCAGAAAACCACAAATATGGCACTAACTGCAATACAAACTAACACGGTCATGATGATGAAAAAATACAAAAAAAGTAAAAGGATTTCACTTTTCATTCAAAGCTAGAGCGACCTCAGAGTTTTTTCTTTATCATATGCACTCTTCTGTTGCCTGTGTTAATCTCTCAGACACCTTATGATACACTTCAATCTCCCCTTGTTTTTCCTGCCCTTTTTATGGCTTTTGACTGCTTAATGTGTTTTCTTACATTTAGCAAGTACGCAGGTAGGTCAGTTAAATATGCATAGAATCATTGAATTCAAGTCTCTTGAACACAGTCAATATTTTAAACGTCCATGTAATTTAAACATCTAATATATTTAAATTAAGACATAGGATGAACCATTAATAGCAGAAAAGCTCAACCATACCAAAAAAAAAAATGTTGTTGCCACTGCCTCATAAATGTAAATAGGAACATTGTCATACTTTTTTCACACCGATTGCTTAATTCTCCTTGCCGCTGAAAAGGTTTCTAACTATTTGCTTTAATTCAGTATTCATTTTATCAAGCACTAACACATAGCTTGAATGATGAGACCAGGCAGTAGCATAGATAGTGTGTGGTGTGAGGTTAGAGGGGCGACTGCCCCCGGCACAAAGTGATGGGGGGGCATGATCAGCTTGATAGAGATCTCTTTAATGCAATACCAGCTTTTAAAAAATGGTATTGCATTTGCGGTCAAACCTGAGAGCTGTAGAGCTCCATGTGTGGTCTGAACTATAGCAGACTACTTGCTACATTGTAAGTTTAAAAGTAAAAAAAAATAGAAAATCTCTCTTTCTCTCTCTTACTCTCTCTCTCTCTCTGTTTAAGTACAACTTAAGAACTGTAGCACTCCATGCAGGCAGAGTATAAACTGTAGCAACTGTTTGTTACTTTTCTGGCAAGCAGTTTCCAACAGTTTAAAAGAATATTTTTTTAATAAAATGTGGAAAAGATGGTCTAGGGCAGGGCACAGAAACTGAACCTGAATGGCTGGAGGGGGGGTATGTCGTGCATCAGGCAATCTGATGCCAGTAAAAAGGAAAGAAGGAACAGACATTTTTTTTCTTTTTTGCTCTTCATTGGAAGAGTGGGGGGGATGTATCTAAGTACAATACTACAGTAATGTGCTTTTGTTTTATTGCTCTTCACTGGAAGAGCTGAGAAGGTAGGGTGCTGGTTTGTGGTAATGTGATACTGGTACAGGTCGCTGGTGGGCCAGCTACAATTCCAAAACTGGGCATAGTATAAATCACTGAAAATGGCATACCCTGGCTTTCCTTATCATATGCTGCAGCATTTTCTTAAACTGTTGCTATTATTTGGTAGATTTACTTGAAAATGTGAACAATTTCAGCATTTTTAGTCATTAATATAACGTCAAAGATTATCTGAAAATTGCAGCTTGGGGCAGAGAGCAAGATGAAAATTGCAGAAATTGTGGAAAATTGCAGGTGAAATTTTGCACTGGTCGTACCATCAGAACAAGACAGTTAGTCAGAGACTAAGATGGTGGCACAATAGGTGAGTGAAGTCAAGATTAGAGATTTGGAAAGAATAGCTGAAGAGCTTCACAAAAAGGAAGAAATCAAGGGGAGGGGGGCTCTAAAACTGAAAAGAATGGAAGAGTGGGATAAAATGATCTATTCTTTAACAACTACTCAGATGGAAGTGAAGATGAGCAAGTGAGACCATATGGCATCCACAGGGTGATAAAGATGCCAAGCTGCAAGCACGGAAAGTAAAATTAACAAAAATAGGAGAGTAAAACAGAATCCTTGAGGGGGAGGAAGCAGCTTAGGAAGTGGAAGTGAAGGCATCTCAGAAATGTTGACTGTTTTTGTCAGGGAGCCTATAAAAAAGGGGGTGGGAGAAGGGGAAGCTAGGAGCAAGAACATTTATTGGACTAGGAAGGTACACCAGAATATGAAAGGAATATTGGACATGGTTATAGGTGAGAAAATGTATTCTGTACAATGCAGCATATTAAGCCAGGCTAAGCAAGTGGAGTGGACAGTTTCCCCACTGATTATTACAAAATGGTAAGTCAAGAAACAGTGGCTGATATTCAACAAGGTAATGAAAGACAAGGGATGGCCTTCATTTTAGAATGAAGCAAAAGTGGTAATGATACCCAAAGGCGGGGAGGATAGGGAGGACACCACCAACTAATAAACCTATCCCTTTAATAAATACCATTGTGAAGACTGATACAAGGCTACTAGGATGAAACAAGGGTAATCTGGAAGTATTTCAGACCAGATGGTGAAGGCCATCAAAACCTTTTACCGGACCACTGAAGGTATTTCATGAATTTTGTGGATAGAAAAGAAGAGGAAGAGAGGTATGCTGTGTTTCAGAGGTACTATTCAACATAAAAAAGCTTTCAGTATAGTTTCTTAGGAATTTATGTCGCTATCTTTATAATCAGCCTTTCTTTAAGATAGAGGTAAAAGAAGGAGTTTTATAAGAAGTCCAGATAAGTACAGACTAAAGGGAGAATGTGCTGTGGTCATCCACTAGTGCCACTTCTGTTGTAGCTAGTAATAGAGACTTTAACATAAAGAATAATGGAGGTGCTTAAGGGAGTGCAGGAGGAATGACATTTGCAGTTGTTGTTCCTTCGGCTTTTCCCGGTTAGGGGTCGCCACAGTGGAACTCCGGTCCACTAATGATTGGCAGTAGATTTTCATGGTGCAGAGGTGCCAGCTCGACACACAACCTTCAACGAAGGCATGCTCATTCACGCATGTCTTTCGAATGCCAGTCGACCATGGGGAGGACATGCAGACTCCACACAGAAGGCGCTCCAGCCTAGAATCGAACAGGGGAACCTCTTGCTGTGAGGCGACAATGCTACTGCTGCGAGCAGGGCCGGCCTTAGCTGAAATGGTGTCCTAGACGAAGTAGTACTCCAGTGCCCCTTAAGCCCCACCCACTCCATACTCATGATACACTCCTATTTGAGCCACACCCACAGATATGTCACTCTCCATGAAAACCACTCCAGTTATATCCTTCAATTTTTTAAATGTATGAAAATCAGTTTCTACTGTAATGGATTTTGCATTACCAAGCATTTTCCGAAAGTTACGAAGTCCAAAATTAATACCAGAGTTCATCTGACAAGTAATAAGATCAAAAATCAGAACCAGCTGAGACACACACACACACACGCACACACACACACACACACACACACTTTACTTTATGACATAATGCAGTCCCAGCAGGTGCCCAAAGCTGTGCCATCAGCTGGCAGGTACCACTCACCCAGGCATATTTTCTGTGGTCTCCAGTCCCTTTCTTCTTCCCCCCTGCTGCTCAGCTCCACACATTCATGTACTGCTTTGACATTTGTAGTGTTGCTGCACTTTCACATCTGTAGCATTGCTGCTGTGATCTTTTTTATAAACAATGAAATTAAGACATACTACAAATCAGTCACTAAATCTATCTGCTCCTGCTCTGGAAATGTTTTCTCCACTATATCATTTTGTAAAACCAGAACCTGGTTTGCCCTTCACTAACATCTACTTTAATGTATCATCATCCAAAGTATCTCCACTTAAAAGTGGTTATGACTTCATCTCTCAAGTCCCTCTCGATGGTCTCTGCATACGCTATCACAACCATTTACCTAGGCTCTGCCATCATGGATTTTCCCCCATCAATGTTTGAGGACAGAAGCCCCCCCTCCCCTCACAGCACTTCCACCTAAAAATAGTTGTGGACCTTTCCCCAGTGTTGTTGAGAAATTTTACCCACGGTATCCCCAAAACAATAGAAACTATCACATTCTTGAAACCCATAATTCTGAGACCATAATAGCAAAAAAGAAAAAAACACTGAAGGCCACTATGTCTAAAAATCTTGAATACTGAGTCCCCCTACCAGTGTAAACTAAGAAATAAGTGCTAACATGGCCCTGCATGGGGGAAGTCCAGTAGTCAATATATTGTAGTCTTCAGTGTTTTTGTCTTTTGATGTTGCTGTGGAGTGAACCATCTACTTGGCTCCTTGTAATGCCATTCTTCTTCTGTTCCATGATTCACCTGAGTGAGCACTGATGAAACAGGCTGGAACCTCCTCTGGTTCAGAAAGTTTTTTTTTTTTTTTATAATTGTTCGTTTTTTCCTATGCCATTATGTTAATTTCCCTGGCTACAGCCTTTCATGTTTGTAAACACGGCTTCACTGCTAACAGCTGAAACAGTCATCAAAAATATAAAGGCATTGCAAATTATTTTGCATGCATGACATCAGCTGTGAGAGTATAATCTTTTCAGATGTTTTTGCTTGGCTTTAAAAGGAGCTTTATCATCCCATTATTTGTATAAGTATGGAGACTTTAGATTAATAACATGCATTTACTGTTAATAATGGGTGCATAATTTCCATTGTATGTTCGCAGTGCTTTGGCACGTGTTAATAGCCCTTCATTGTACAAATATCCGAACAACCCTGATCTTTTATTTGAAGTGCAGCATTTTGTCCATGTTCGAGCTACCCCCCCCCCAAAAAAAGGAACTTGACAGTTGTAATGGGTCCAAGTACTCTAGAAAAATTTGTATGACTCCTACTGTAAGAAACACCAAGTGGGTAATTAACCAAAAGGTTCTCAAGTAGCAAAGCCCCTGCCTCCAGAAAATAACTTGACCACTGGCAGGCAGGATAATCCCAGTTTTATTAGGTGTGCATGTTAAACACAGCGTATCTCATCCCTTTTCAGCAAAGTTAACTTAACCAGATAGGTAAGAGCCGCGGACATGCACCTCTGAAAAGTTATTTTCTTACTAACATTTTGCCTACATCAAGAAATCAATAATTTTATCTGTCCAGATGCATAGGTAGAAGCAATAATGTGGCCAACGTGCATTTACGGTGTTGCCAGTGGTTCAGATTCTAACTGCACACAAAAGCAACTAACAAGGAGAGCCAGATAGTATTTGAATGGGGCATTTGGCAGAGAATTTCAAAACTAATTGCACTGAGCTAAGATATGGCAGAAAACGAGTCTCTCCAATCAGCACACATTACGCTGCTCCATTCATTAATTTAATCGTCTGCCAGACTGAGTTGTAAAGTTAAAAGAACTATTAATAAAAAAAAAATCCGTATTAATTTCAGACACCGAGAACAGCACAAACCCAGACTGGATAACAAAAAAAGCCCATTTAAATAAATAAATGACTAAAATTGTGCCCTTTATGTGATCGGGTTATATGGCGTCCTAGGTGGTTGCCTAGTTCGCCTATGCCTAAGGCCGGCCGTGGCTGCGAGACAACAATTGCAGTAAACTTCCTTATAGATCATTGTCACCATGATCAAAACACTGAAGGTGGTACCAAACACTGCAAGGAGCTTCTACTGCTTTCAGTGCAGAAAAAGTTTACAATATCACCCTATCAAGTCAGCGATGGTACAAATAGGTGGAAACTCAGATGTAGGAAGGTTGCCAGTGACATTAGAGTGGTGAAGTATTCAGTTAAAATGCTTTTCACCTCAGCAACAGAAAAACAAAAGGAATAGCTTAATTTTGAGTAATAGTCAGCAGTTATACCACTGGATAGAGAGGATGTGTTCTCTTTCAGGCAGGATAAGAGTAGTTAGGATGCTGTAACTCTGGCAAGAGACAAAGACATAGGATGTATATAGGAATTCTGTGATCATTTTCTATGGAAAGAAAAGGGTGCAAGAGATGCAGGGACATTTATACAGAATGAAAAGGAAGGAAGGATGGAAATACCATAGTATTCAGTACCAATGAACATCTGGAGTTCCATGCAAGGACTAGAGGAGCCACTGGTTAGGTTGGTAGAGTGGAAAGTGAGGAAGAGGTGCTCAAAATGATGGTGAAGGGAAAATGAATTTCATGGGCATCATGGAAGGAAGCAGAGGTAATGCTAGGATCAGTGATGGAGTCTAGAGGTAAGTTGCAGATTGAGGGATTGAATGGTACAAGGGTTGAAGAATACAAGACAATGAAAGAAAAGTTAGAAGGAGTGGGGAATTCTAGAGCAGTAATAGTTAAAATCTTGGTGAAACTGCGCAGAATACTTCCAAAAACACACTTTGAATGCCAAAAACAAATTTAGTAAGTAAAGCTTTCGGGCTCACCACCCTTCATCAGTACATAAAATCAATGAGACTCATCAAAACATTAAATAGGGATACTAATAGAATCACATGATTCAGCCAGCCTAACATCTTTAACTAACAATTAATTATTTAAACTCTTGTAGTTTAAAACAATATTAACATATATTTAAGAAACCATTAAAAACGTATACATTTTTACATTACTTATATACATATTTATACAAAAGTACAAACATAAAAATTCTCATAAATGCATATTATATATAACAAGAATCCTACATTTATGTGAATATCAACTTAAAGGGCAAAAATGTAAAATTCATTCTTAGAATTCTAGAATTCTAGAGTAGAGCATTTATGGCAGGCTAAGTGGACAAGGATATATAAAGATCTTTCAGAGTAGAGTAGAAGGTCAATCACAATATTTAACAAGAGAATGGCCATAGTATGTAGGGAGATAGGTTCATAGGTTGTTACTAAGCTAATGAATGATAGGGCCCTTACAAGCCTAGCCAAGCACCCCAAACCATTTGAGTCCCAAGTATTGCATTAGGGGTAGGCATGTTAGTAGGCAGGCAGCAAAGGATTTGTAGTGGGGTGTTAGTGAGGATACTACTTTTCTTATTTACAGCCTCCATCCATAAGGGACATGGGAGCCATTCCAGGGGTAAATTTACAATTTCTTATCCAACTGACAAGGTTTTGTTTGAATAGGGTCAGGGATGAACTCTTTCACATGGTTGGGGAGTTTATTTCATAGTGTGAGCATCCTTTGGGACACATATCTGTCTCTGTCTCTGTCTCTCTATCATGTTCCATTTATGTCACAAACAAAGTTTAGATCCCTGGATCTACTGTTTCTGGTGCTTTTGTTTTGCACATTTGCAACAAATCCATCATGGCTGGGTTAAAATGTTAATATTGTTCACGGTCAAATACAAGACTAACTGTCTTTGCAGGCCACTTTAAGCCTAGAGAATTTCCCTTCAAACGTGCAAATCAAACCCTTTACCTTGTACCTACAAGGTAACCACCTTCACTATTACACCAAACCTATAGGACTTGGCTAGAATACAGAAAAGGCTTTGGAAAAGTGCCATGGGAAAACAGGGCAACTGCTCTTCAATTACAGCTCTGGTTAGAATAGGAAAAAGGGAATGTTAAGAAAGGTATGCTGACATTATGAGAAAGTAATATAGAGCTTGGGTGGATAAATTGATGAAGTGTTAGGAAAGGGAAATAGGTTAGGCTAGGATGGATATGGTAGAATAAAGTCTACAGAATGTGAAACTGTTAAAATGGTATGAATAAATTCAATACGCTGTGAAACAGGATGCCAAAACTCCATGAAGAAATCATCCTCTTTTATTCATATAAAATATGCTACAGTCCGCTGTTTTATCATGGTATGGATGGGAGGAGAAATGGCGTAGAAATTATTCTGAAGGAACAGTATGCTAAGAGTGTTTTGGAGGTGAAAAGAGTGTCGGATAGAGTGATGTTTATGAAGCTAGAAATTGATGGTGTAATGATGAATGTTGTTAGTGCATATGCTCCACAAGTTGGGTGTGCAATGGATGAGAAAGAAACATTTTGGAGTGAATTGGATGAATTGGTGATGACTGTACCCAAGGGTGAGAGAGTGGTGATTGGAGCAGATTTCAATGGGCATGTTGGTGAAGGGAACAGAGGGGATGAGGAAGTGATGGGTAGGTATGGTGTTAAACAAAGGAATGC
The DNA here is from genome assembly GCF_019279795.1 of Protopterus annectens. Taxonomy (NCBI): domain Eukaryota; kingdom Metazoa; phylum Chordata; order Ceratodontiformes; family Protopteridae; genus Protopterus; species Protopterus annectens. The sequence continues at coordinate 517,317,164 of NC_056732.1, forward strand.
AGAAGGTCAGATGGTAGTGGACTTTGTGAAAAGAATGGACATGGCTGTGGTGAATACGTATTTTAACAAGAGGGAGGAGCATAGGGTGACATACAAGAGTGGAGGAAGATGCACACAGGTGGATTATATCTTATATAGGAGGGCCAGTCTGAAGGAGATTGGAGACTGTAAAGTGGTGATTGGAGAAAGTGTAGTTAGGCAGCATAGGTTGGTGGTTTGTAGGATGACTTTGGTGATCAAGAAGAGGATGAGGAGTGTGAGGGCAGCACCAAGGATCAAATGGTGGAAATTGAAAAAGGGTAATTGTGAGGTGGAGTTCAGGGATGAGTTAAGACAGGCAGTGGGCGGCAGTGAAGAGTTACCAAATAGCTGGGTAACTACAGCAGAGCTAGTAAGGCAGACAGCTAGAAAGGTGCTTGGTATCACATCGGAACAGAGGAAGGATGACAAGGAGACATGGTGGTGGAATGAGGAAGTACAGGAGAGTATACAGGCAAAGAGGTTGGCAAAGAAGAAGTGGGATTGTCAGAGAGATGAAGAAAGTAGACAGGAGTATAAGGAGATGAGGTGCATGGCAAAGAGAGAGGTGGTGAAGGCTAAGGATAAGGTATATGAAGAGTTGTATGAAAGGTTGGACACTAAGGAGGGAGAAAAGGACCTGTACCAATTGGCTAGACAAAGGGACTGAGCTAGGAAAGATGTGCAGCAGGTAAGGGTGATAAAGGATAATGAGGTAAACATACTCACAAGTGAGGAGAGTGTGTTGAGGAGATGGAAAGAGTACTTTGAGGGGTTGATGAATAAAGAGAATGAGAGGGGGAGAAGGTTGGATGATGTAGGGATAGTGAATCATGAAGTACAATGAATTAGCAAGGAGGAAGTAAGGATAGCTATGAAGAGAATGAAGAATGGAAAGGCTGTTGGCCCAGATGACATACCTGTGGAAGCATGGAGGTGTTTAGGTGAAATGGCAGTGGAGTTTTTAACCAGATTGTTAAATGAAATCTTAGAAAGTGAGAGGATGCCTGAGGAATGTAGAAAAAGTGTTTTGGTACCGATTTTTAAGAATAAGGGTGATGTGCAGTGCTGTAGTAACTACAGAGGGATTAAATTGATCAGTCACAGCATGAAGTTATGGGAAAGAGTAGTGGAAGCTAGGTTAAGAAGGGACATGATGATTAGTGATCAGCCGTATGGTTTCATGCCGGGAAAGAGCACTACAGATGCAATGTTTGCTCTGACAGTGTTGATGGAGAAGTACAGAGAATGTCAGAAGGAGTTGCATTGTGTTTTTATTGACTTAGAGAAAGCATATGACAGGGTGCCTAGAGAGGAGTTGTGGTATTGTATGAGGAAGTCAGGAGTGTCAGAGAAGTATGTAAGAGTGGTACAGGATATGTACGAGGGTAGTGTGACAGCGGTGAAATCTGCAGTGGGAGTGACGGATGCATTTAAGGTGGAGGTGGGGTTACATCAAGGATCAGCTCTGAGCCCTTTTTTATTTGCAATGGTGATGGACAGGTTGACAGATGAGATCAGACAGGAGTCCCTGTGGACTATGATTTTTGCCGATGACATTGTGATCTGTAGTGAGAGTAGGGAACAGGTGGAGGAGACCCTGGAGAGATGGAGATATGCTCTAGAGAGAAGAGGAATGAAGGTCAGCAGGACTAATACAGAATATATGTGTGTGAATGAGAGGGAGGATAGAGGAATGGTGAGGATGCAAGGAGTAGAGGTGGTGAAGGTGGATGAGTTTAAATACTTGGGGTCAACAGTTCAGAGTAACGGTGAGTGTGGAAGAGAGGTGAAGAAGAGAGTACAGGCAGGATGGAGTGGGTGGAGAAGAGTGTCAGGAGTGATTTGTGACAGATGAGTACCTGTAAGAGTGAAAGGGAAGGTCTACAAGAGGGTAGTGAGACCAGCTATGTTATATGGGTTGGAGACAGTGGCATTGACAAAAAGGCAGGAGTTTGAGCTGGATGTGGTAGAGTTAAAGATGTTAAGATTTGCACTGGGTGTGACGAGGTTGGACAGGATTAGGAATAAGTATATTAGAGGTCAGCCCAGGTTGGAAGGTTTGGAGACAAAGCCATAGAGGCAAGATTATGTTGGTTTGGACATGTGCTGAGGAGGGATGCTGAGTATATTGGGAAAAAGATGCTAAGGATGAAGCTACCAGGTAACAGGAAAAGAGGAAGGCCTAAGATAAGGTTTATGGATGTGGTAAGACAAGACATGCAGGTGGTTGGTGTGACAGAGCAAGATGCAGAGGACAGGAAGAAATGGAAACAGGTGATCCACTGTGGTGACCCCTAACGGAAACAGCCGAAAGAAGATGATGATGATGATGACTAGGGAAATAAAATGTATATGCAAAGCTTTATGCCAGGTTAAGCACGTTCATCTACTGTTATAGGCAACATAGACTTTTTCAGAACCAAGTTACAAATGAGTGGATAAAGCTAGTATACAGTTTTATATATATATATATATATATATATATATATATATATATATATATATATATACATACCTAAAATACCCTAGTTAATAAGTAAATTACTTAAACAATAAAACTAGTAAATGCCTTAGTTACTTAAAACAACAGTGATAAAATTGATGTGCTTCTTTAATTTCTTAATAGATTCTTAAAATAACACTAAGTGTTATTGAAAACTGAAAATCATACATTATAGTGCTAAAAATGAGTTGACTCATATAAATAAAAATAAATAAAAAATAAGTAAAACATAAACATAAACATGGTATGACTCATGAGAATTACATTTTCTTGCTTTGTAAGGAATATGATAGCAAAAAAGCTCCAGAAGTTAGACCAAGATCAAAACACAGAATGCTAGAGATATGATGAAAAGGAAGCATGGATATTCATATGCTATGTTCACATCCTGAGAACGTTAGGGCTTCATAGAAAGTGGGTAAGGAGTGAGAAGTAATGTATTATCAGTGTTTAGTGAGGATCTGAGGTTTACTTTTATTAAGAACAGAGTTATAAGAGGACAGAGTAACAACAGAAAGGGGGAGGCAGAATACTGATGCTCGGGATAGGTGAGTGAACACTGGAAACTGCCTCTACTGCTAACAGATGTTATGAGTACAATGTTTAGAGCCATGCTGAGGATACACTGCAGTTTAGATGTGAGTGACAGATTAAAAGGTGAGTTTGAAATGTAAGATAGATAGTTAGCTGTGGGATTTCTCAGAAATGGCCATGATGCAGAAAGGAAGAGAGGACAAGTGAAGGATCAAACTATACAATTTTGCTAGTGTAACACAAGGAAAGTATTGGGCTTGTTCAGAGGGAGAAAGGAGGTGATTGTGATAAAGGAGAATGAACAGAGATAGGGGTGAGATTAAATGACAGACCGGGAGGGAGAGACTGTAAGAGAGACTGAGTGATAAGAGGATCAGTGGCATGGAAAGAAGCAGTATAGTGCAAAGAGTTCACATAAGATAGCAAGGCAATAACTGTGGTTAATTAAGGTGGTTTTGCCTCATGTAGCCAGTACTTAACAGATTGGAAAAATGAATCCTGTAGGAGTGGAAGGCAAAAATGGTAAATGCAAAGGAGCCTATAACAGATAAAATGTAGATATTTTCGAAGTTACATGTGGGCCAATCATGAATAATAGGTAGGTAAAGATAGATTTAGATATTGATATATACAATGGCAGTGTGTCAGTGTTTACAACAGTGCTAGAATGGAGTCAGAGGCCACACTAAATGAACAAGATATGCAATCCAGCCTGTTATCAGCATAAATGAACAAGATATGCAATCCGGCCTGTTATTAGCATGTACGGCTAATCTGAAGAAAGTATGAAAAGTGTCACAGAGATAGTAGAAGAGTTCAAAACAGTTACCAAATATAATCAATGGTAAGCATTTAGATTTTTTTAAATTAAAAAATAAAGTATATCATTACAACGTATACCAAGTACAGCTGTTAAATCAATCATCCAGTCTCAGTCATAACTTACGAGTAGTCATTCCCCAGCCTGTAATGTAACAGGGATAACCATCTGGAAGAAGTTCTTCAGATGCTGGTAGATTTCCATACTGTATATATGCGTTAGTATAGGCATATGCAGACAGACGAGCTAAAGCGATATCATACCTGGTAAAAAGACAAAAATAAAGATAGGGTCTAAAACTTCCTATGTGCACACATGAAAAATTATATTAAATCAAATAAACTGTATAAGAATGCTTGTAAATCAACAAAATAAGGAAGTGGACTAAATTAGGAATGAGTTTTAAGGAAACCCAGCATTTTTAATTTTTTAAAGTGATATGTTCTAGAGCATCAAAAGATGTGTAAAATGAACAGCATGCTAAAATGTTATGTTTAAGGGACATTTTGTAAACACGATTGAAATTAAATATTGTTTCTGCATGAAAATTAAAAGCAATCAAAATTAACTTCCTGTGGGTTATAATGTATGTAAGTAAGGAATGATGAATTTAAAGCACTTCATTCTGGACAGGATGGAGTCTAATGTTCCTAACTACTAATGTCATAGTTCACCAGGCAAAGAGAAACTAAGGGAGTTGTAAGCCCTTGGTTACCTCAGAAGCATTTGTTCCTCACTGATTTTTGCACTGTGGTAACTTTAAATTGGATATACACAAACTCATGTTTAGTGCAGCAAAGGTTTTTAAATGAGTTAGAATTGGTTAGCTAACTTACATGTTTCACTCTGGTTGCTGACCTACTGGTCCTACCCATGAACCCACAGTGCCTTTAGTTATCTGTGTGGTTGGATTGTTATTTGCTTACACTGGTACATTTTAGGATCATTGCTACACTGTTACCTTAAGGGCTACTGAGTGTCGTAACATTCTGTGAGCTGGCTGAGTGCTATCTCTTTCAAAGCCAATGATATTTTTGATCAGTCAACCCAGGAATCTAATTTTGGATAGATATGCTGTATGTGACTCAAACAAGGGACTTATCTGGGGCATAGATTCTGAGGATTTTAACAGCAAGGGCACACATTATCTTGCATCGTGTAAAGGGACATGTTCTGTTTTAGCAGCTAATCTGAACTGACTTGATATGATGGCATGTTTAAAGCAAAATGGCTTAGTATCATTTTAAAATTTGGGAATTCTTACTTATTACTGAATCTGCAGCCATGAACTTCTCCTAAATTATAGATTTATTTTTATTTGTTCCAGGATTAGCTGATATATGAAGGTGGTATCAGAAACCCCACTGTTTTTTTCCTCTCTAACATCTTCAAAAACAGTTCATGAAATTTACCTGAACAACATAGGAAATACCTAACTAAGGTCTTCCTTTGCATGCCATTCTATAGTCAGGCACACTGATGTCCCACTCACCAGGCTAGACAAGGAGAAGGTTACTGTCAGCTGCCTGTCGGGTGCCAGGATTCGCCACATAACCCACGCACTCAGGTCACTCCACTACAAGTAGAAATATGACTATGTCATTGTCCATGTTGGTGTGAATGACCTGAGATGTACCTCCCTGAACTACATAAAAAGAGACATGGAAGAGCTCTCCAATCTTGTAGCCCAAGCAGGTATGACCCTAGCCCTGAGTAGCATTCTGCCATCATCCAGAATGATACCGCAGTACAAGGACAAAATGATTGACTTCAACAATTGACTAAGCTTCTGGTGTCATTCTAAGGGGATCCAGTATCTGTCTGCTTGGGATGACATGGTCAACAGACCATGATGCTTTGCCACAGATGGCCTGCACCTGTCACCCCTGGGATTCCGGATACTGGCTAAGGCTCTTGCTGCCCCTATAGTGCCTTTTTTAGGCAGGGTTCAAATAACAAACTCACCACCATAACAGGAACAGGCAAGCAAAAACTGAGGGTAATGCTACTCAATGCTAGAAGTCTAAATCTCAAAATGCACTCCCTCAAGGCACTCCTTAAAATGGAAAACATTGATATCTGTGCAGTGACTGAGACCTGGTTCAAGGCTCCAGAGAGCACCCCTGCACTACCAGGCCATAACTCATACCACACTTTTCGGCCATGTAACCTGAACCAAAACACCAAAGGCGGAGGTGTGTCCATATTCATTAAGGATATCCACACCTCCAGGCTAGTTGCTCAGCATAATGCATCCGAGGTTATCCAACTGCAACTAACTCTGGGCAAAACTACAATCCAAATTGTAGCTTGCTACAGATCCCCCACCATGCCCCAGGATTCCCACTCCTCTTTTCTTGATGTACTGGAAAATATTAGGGTTCAACCAAACACCCTAATAATGGGTGACTTCAACTACCCCACCATTAACTGGGAAACCTACTCGTGTACCAACTCCTTAGCTCAATGCTTTCTGGAATTCATAAACTCCAATGCCCTAGATCAACCTATCCACACCCCCACCAGGGGCTGAGCGACCGGTGTTCCACACCTGAAGTCAACTCCTTGTTGGTCCGATCCGACCATATGCTTATCACCATTGATATCCACATCCCAACCCCACCCCCATTTAAGGAAACCACAGTAAAAAATTTCTCCAAAGCCAACTTCATGCTTCTTAAGACAGAAGTGGTGAACTTCATGACACCCATGCAGATGGACAATACAGTTAGAACTGCTGAATCCTACACAAATGCACTCTATAAGCACTTACACAAGTGCATGGATCGTGCTATCCCAAACAGAACCAAGACGCTATCCTCCAAAAAAAGGAAGCCAATCTGGTGGTCCCCTGCCATAAACAAACTGTACAACAGAAGGAAGAAACTGTTGCAAAAGAGAGTAAAATCCCATGAGTGGAGGAGCTCCCTGGTCAGCCTCAGTAAGAAGCTGAGATCCCTTATAAGATCCTCCAAAGCTAGCTACGAAAACAAAAATCACCACTAAATCCAAGGACAATCACAAAGCATTCTATAGCTATGTCAAGAATCTAGATGGCAACACCCAGATCTGCTTTGAGTTACAACACAAAGGCACGAAAATTACAGAACCAAGTGATATTGCCAACATCCTGGCAAATCATTTCAGTGCTAACTTTACCCCCCTCTCACACCCTAAAGGGCCCATATATATACAGGAAGAATGCAGAGTCCCTGTAATCACAACTACGTAGGTAAAAGCTGCACTCTCTAAAGCCAAAAACGCAGCATCCATAGGACCGGACAACATCCCAGGCTGCGTTTTACATGAACTTCAAAACAAACTGGCTCCCCACTTAAGCACCATGTTCAATAACAGCCTCGCATCAGGCTTTGTGCCCACTGAATGGCACACAGCAACAGTTATCCCACTCCACAAAGGGGGAGCCACCACTGATCCTGGGAACTATCAACCTATTAGCCTGACGAGCCTGGTCTGCAAGGCCATGGAACGTATCATCATGGAACTCATAAACAAAGACATTGGTAACCTCCAAACTCTGGATCCCACCAAGTTCGGGTTTGTGAAAGGCAGATCATGCCTCCTGAACCTGACTGACTTCTTTGAGGCAGTCACCAAAGCCGTGGATGAGGGTAAGGTGGTTCACACAGCCTATCTTGACCTCGCCAAGGTTTTTGACACCATCCCCCATTCTGGAATTATAGCTAAACTCACTAAACTAGGTATAAATCCCTACATCACAAGATAGGTTGCCAACTGGCTCACTGACAGAACCCACACTGTAAAAGTTGCAGACTCCAAATCTGACCTCAAAGCAGTGACAAGTGGAGTACCACAGGGTTCCATCCTGGGACCTCTCCTGTTTGGTATCTACTTCTCTGAAGTACAGGCTAACACAGAAGGCCTCTGGCTAACGAAGTTTGCAGATGACTGCAAACTAGAAGCCATAGTCAAGTCCCCAAATGATGTGGACATCCTACAGAAGGGCCTCACTGAGACAGATGCCTGGTGTCAGAGCCATGGCCTCAAGCTCAGTGCCAAAAAGTGCAGTGTCATTCCCTTTGGTAAAAACTCTGTACCTATGAACTACCACATAGGCAGCAATCTTATTAACACCAAATGCGTGATAAGAGACCTTGGGACCCAGGTGGACAGTAGTCTCTCCTTTGATAGTTACATCGCCACAGTAGTCAGAAAGTCCTTCTACGTGGTACATCTCATCATAAAAGGGTTCTCATCCAGGAAAAAAGAGGTCATTGTTCCCCTCTACTCATCACTCATTAGACCCATTATAGAGTACAATGACCCTTTTGGAATGTACCTCGCAAGACATCTGCAGCAGCTGGAAAGGCCACAGAAGTACCTCATAAAGAGGATTCCTGGCCTCAAACAAATGCCCTACACTGACCGCCTCAAAAAAACTCCAGCTTTACTCCGCAGCATATCACCTACTCCGAGGTGATCTCTGCCTAACATATAAAGCTATGTCAAAACCAGAGCTGTTGGACATGCTACACCTAAAGAAATCTCAATCCCTCCGAGCTACATGCTCTAGCGACCTAAACCTTGTCACCACAATAAACAGGACACGCTAGAGGGATAGATTCCTGTCTCAGAGTCTTCCTATACTATGGAACAAGCTACCCATCAATCATGTCAAGCAAAGTTCTTCATTAGCACTCTTCAAGAAAAATCTTGATGAGTGGATGGGAAATAGGAAATACACCCCAGGGATCACTTCTGTGTCTCTGCTGGACAGTGGCACAGGAAAATAACTTTCTTGGGTGGTGTAAGCTATGGAACCTTGCTGGCTAGGCTTACGTAGGCCCTTGGGCTGATATCCTAGTACCTACCTATGAACCTATGTGGATGCATTTGCTAAATGGAGCCATACCTTGGAGTCCTAGCCTGCTCATAATCCATCTGGATACATACTTAACAGCAGTATTTTCACCAGAAGAACTGCTTATTTTCATACATTTCTTCATTTGTTTTAAACATTAAACATGTTGAACTAGCACTGGTTACACCCATGTGGTTACATCCACACTGGGTTCCCTATGTGTTTTGGTTCCACTATAACAGATTACTACACTTTAAATATAAAGGACCAGCCCTGGTTTTGGTATGCTGTCTGACTGTAAAGTTATTTTAAAAATCTATTAAGGTATGGTCCACAATTTATTTTAAGGCATAGGAAGTAGTAAAACCACTGATGATAGTACAATTGCAGCACATAATATTTTATTGAATATAATATTTAAAAGGTTGAATGAACAGTGCTGACTTGGGAAGTGTATCATGAATGTGCAAAAAATAGTCTTTTTGAATGTGAAAACTGAATGGAAAATTCTCCTTTTCATGTGCTGCAACAAACTCATACTTAAAGTTTCCAAGGGGAAAGCTCCCTATAGAAGTGGTGTGGTAGTATGACGGCCTTTGCCCCCAACTTGAATACAAGATTCAAGTTCCAATTCAAAATAATTTTATTACATCTGAGTATGTTTCTAATCATGAAATGTGACCTTTTGTCATTCAAACATATGTAAATATTGCATGATCAAAAACATGAGTGTCATTAGTAAACATAATACAATTATAAGATATCTCAACAAATCATTGTACTATTACATTTACTATATATATATATATATATATATATATATATATATATATATATATATATATATATATATATATATATATATGTATATGTATATATATTTGTGTTTTTGATCATGATATATTTACATATGTTTAAATAGCTCTGATTGCCCTTGGAATTCATATACCCGATGAAGCTTTTTTTTTGTGAAACCTGGAAACAGCTTGTATGATAAAATAGAACATTTTTCATTGTGGTGACTTGAGTCAATCTGTTGTGTTCACCCTATGATTGGTTTCCTAGGTTTATTGCTTTACAAATATCAGCCTCCATACCCAAATCCATTCCTCAACCTATCTACTCCCATCTTCCCACTGTTTCTTGCCATCCTTGTGTCTCTGAATAGTGTTGCTGTTTTGCAGTCTTTCATTCCTCCCTTCCCATCAAATTTTGTTAAATGAGTTATTTTCTTAATGCAATATTAAAGACCTTCCTTCCTTCCTTTGTAATATCTCCCAGAATACCCAGGAGAAGTCCATCCATGCTGTAAAGATCCACAACACTCCATGCATTTCCTTTGCTTCTAGTAAGTCCAAATTGGCTGTCCCTAAGCTAATAATGTATACATTTGTTGTATTATTTTATCCCTGGATTTGTAATTTTGCTTGTTATGAGAAGTAACGGCACTTTAAAGAAACCTACCCTTTTGCAGCATTTCACTAGCTTCTTTGGTTTTGCTTTTCCTTTATCATTGTTTTATTTCCTTTCTTAGGTCACTAAACCTAATGTGAATTATCATGTCAGGATTGTCCAGTCTTTGTCCACCACCCTTGGATCTACTTGGTAGAGTTTGTGCAGTGGAGTCCTAGGAACTATCTCCATATTCAGTACGTTGATCCTCTGACTTTTATTCAGTTTTACATAACTGGAATGTTATTTCCTTTTTGTCTTTACATTTAGAAAAAGACAGTATTGTCACACTTCTTCCCTTTCTGTCTTTGTGCTTTATAAATATATTGTTTCCCAATCAGAAGTGTGAGACCCAGTTCTGCAAATCCTAATACTACTTTGAAATAAAAACTCCTATTACAGAAAAAAACAGTGCATTCTGTAAATTACTGTTGCAGCTTTAAAGAATTTTTGTATGGAGAGCTTCACCACCTGCACCCTCAACATGGAGGGATGTGTTGCCCACACCTGAGATGTCTGTATGTTCTAACTCTAATGCCATAATTTCTCAGAGGAAGGTAATATTCCAAGATGCCACAACCTGAACATAGTATGTATTCACATCCATTCTTGAAATTCTTTTATTACAAGGATCACAGTTATGGCCCCATATTTTTAACTGACAGCCTAAAAATTTTGGCTTTAAAATTTTATAACTTAGCTCAGATCTTTAGAGCTTCAAATGAAGATAAGGAGGGTAGGTTAATCTGATCACAAAGTATACTTCTTAGCTGTCCATGTACAAAATATGTATTTCACTCTTACATGCAGAAAAAAAAAAATCTTAGACAAGTAACACTTGGAAACTTAATGGAACAGCACAATGAACCTGGCAAGATCCGAGTGCTGTCACAGTAAGTTCCCGAGGACAGCATAACAAAGAGTACAGGGGTAAAGTGAATGAAAAGTGATATCACACACCACATATAATCTGGTGTATAACACAAGGAATACACAAAATATAAAATCTTATCTTCCCAAATCAATCAACCACTACATTTGAAATGCCCTTTCCTAAAGCAACTTGAACTACTGGACTTGAATTATTAAGTCAGTTTGTTGAACAGATTAGTCACACTGTACATATGGATTATTTCAAGAGAATCCCTCGGGTGGTACTCATACTGACTACAGGAAATTTTTCCAGAATAACACTGTGGATATCCCACATACTTTTTCTAATAGTATTATGGGATCCTTAACATCCATCTGAGCAACCACCAGCTCAGGCAGCAGGGACCACTATATTATATCTTATCCAAAGGATGGAAAATTCATTCCAGTTGATGAGTTCCTTTTCCACTGAAAAAATGGAAAGAAATGTTTTTTCAATTACCTTTAGGTATCATCATGTTTATAGCATGTCATCGGTGACACCAAGAATAGAGAAGATGTAACTGTCCCAGTATTCACTTAGCCTACATGGAAAACAGATGAGGATTACTTCCATACAAGAAGCTTACTGCCCAACTACATAAATCTGTACCATTAGAGGAAATCTCTGTAAAGTAAAATACATGAGAAAAGTAGAAAGCCATTCTTAAGCATCAACTAAATGAGGAAACAAGAAAGAAGCCGACAAGATAACCTATACTTTTTTTTTTTATTTCATCTGATTAACACTTACTGAGATGGTAAAAAGTATATCTTTTATACTAGAAAGACAAGCTTATGTATCTCTAGGTTCAAGTGACACAATCAAAAAGAAACTAGAAGAACTTGTGTATATAAATATAGTTTGTAAGTATTGCAAAGTAACGTAATTAAATTTTTCTGTGAAAGTAGCTTGCCAGAGAATATGATCCTGTGCACTTATATCAAACCCATAATTGTAACATTTAGGTTCTTAAAGTCAGTATAAAAATAATGGGTGAAGAATGCCTATAAAGTTTGATGTTAATAGCACCAACAGCTAAGCAAACCAAAATACAAATATAGAAAAAATAGTTTCCTTCATGGGCAGGCTGGTAAGGATTAATTAGCAAGACAACGTCTCAAAGCACCAAGGTGGCATTCAGGCTTGATCATTCAGCATCTTTCTGAAGTATGCATGTTGTTCTTACAGTATCTGTGGGAGTTTTCTGCAGGTACTGTGGCATCCTGTGCAGCCTGTCATTATGCTAATGAGGTTAGAGAGAGTAATTTATAACAGTCGCTCCACAATCATTAAGCAAGCTATAATGCCTGACAGGGTGTGGCAGAGGGCCTCTACACCCCTGGAAGGGCATTAATTATTTATTAACACATACCTTGGAGGGCATTATTGCACTTAGAGAATGGGCTTTCTGTAAAATGTTTGTGTTTACTTACTTATTTTTTAAAGCACTATATATTCCTATATATTTTTGATGTAAAATATTTCCTCTGCCTAATGTTTCAAATGTGTTGTAGAATATGTTAATGGTGTTGGAGGAATCATTTTACATCCATAGTATAACATTTTAAAAATGTCCAAGTTCCACTCCAAGTACATTAGCTCTTCTTGCAAAATTAATTTCCTTTGTGCTAAATTAGCTTTAATACTAAAATAAGAGGATTTTTGCAAAGTAGCTGTCTCCAAGTGAGGATCTCATAAGAAATAGTTATTAATCCTGTGAATCCATCGCACCATTGGGGGGATAAGTGTTATACGGAAGTGAAATTTAATTTATTTCAAAAATATATGCGACAAAAAGAGTTTTAACTATTTGGGTCCCCTTTTTCACTATTAATGCCTTTGCTACAACTTACTGAATACACCCGAATATCATTTCTCTGTCTTTCAGACACAAGCTCTTCTCTCTCTTATTAAGGAACTGTGCAACATATCAAAAACACAGCCTATGACTCAGTTATTTGCCTGTGTAACATGAGCTTCTAAAGTTTCTGTAGAATCCTGTGCCCTTATGAAGAAAAATTGTGTAAAAATAACGTTTAACCTGCATTTTTTTTGTTATTCTCTCTTCTTAAAGGTGATAAAACTGCATTTCAGGATTCTTCCAAAATTGCATGCAAAACCATAATGCAGTGTACACATACAGGCTTCTGTGGCATTCAGTCTGCAGCAAGAAACAAACAGGATGCAGACATTTCAAGTTTCTGGGTATCTGCTAAACTTTCTGCAGTGACAGACCTCATGACGATTGCAACTAAACCAGTTTTTTCTAACTGTAAATTATAATTTACACTTCTAACCAAATAAACTCTCAAAAACAAAGCTATTTCTTCAATTATTTCACTCCCACTATACATCCATTGCTTTTGATATGGACAGGTCTACTTCTCTTAAAAGTCTGCCCCTTGTTTCAATATTTATTATACCACAAACTCTCTCACATTAAGGAATTGTGCAACATGCCAAAATCACAGCCTATGACTCAGTTCTTTACCTCAGTATCACGAGCTTCTTTTTTTACATTTTACTCTTGCTAAACAGCAGAAGCACTGCTTAGCAAGAGTAAAATAATGGCGGCGTTAGTTTTTTCCCCGTCCAATATCCACAGCGGCTTGATATGCTGCCATGAAGTGGCAGGCTCATTTTTCAGTGGGCATTACTTGTACACATTAATACCATGCTGGAGAACATTCGTTCTCCAATCAGGTTGCGAGCTATGGATCACCCAATTCAGTGTAAGGAAATTATAGTGCTTTGCAGTGTGTCAGCTTTCACAGACTAGCAGAAAGCCTTGTTTTGTGCTATACATGCATTCCACTGAGACTTAAAGTTATGTCTGAATGTAGAGACCAGCTACACACTGAAATACTTCTTTATACTGTGTAACCCCCTAGCTCTTGCATGACAGGAGCTCCTTTCTGGCAAACTGCTCTTTTTTTTATTTCTGTTTCAGGGACAGTGGTGCAGGGAAGCCAACACAACTCCGGGATATTCCTCATTACTTGACACTCACTCAGCTATAAGGCATCTTGACATGTTTGTACTGTACTGTTTCATATGTCACCATGCAAAAATGCAAGATAAGCTGTATTGTCAAGCACGTTTAAGAGTCAGTAAGGTATGTCACATGTAAATATGGTATGGTAGTGTCATATGGCATAGCACTAATAAAACTTGGAATAGGGGTTGCAGAACATGTGTCCCAAACATACCTCTCAACTGTGTAGATTTTTACAGAATGTCTAGATTTTTGACTCATATTTTTAGTCTGTTTTCCATAAATTGTAGTTCTCTATCAAATCATTGAGGACTGAAGTCCCATAATGATAGAAATTTGAGTTATAGACTTCATATCCTTTATAAAGTTCATGCTAATGCAAAATCTGTTATTCTATCAACTTTCTAAGTTTATAAGAGCAATATTTAAAATGTGTCTCTATTTTTGGGCAGTTCCCCTCCGCTTATCTATGACTTTGTCCAGATTTCTTGCTCTACAAGGTAGAAAGGAATGGTTCTGACCACAAGAATGTAAAATGCAAGATAACAAGACGTATAGTTAAGCAAATTTAAGAGTGAGTAAGGTATATCACATGTAAATATGGTATTGCAGTTTAATATGGCATAGCACTAATAAAACTTGGAATAGGGATTGGAATAGATGTGTCCTGACCATGAGAAATCAGTTTCGGATAGGGGAGCTGGGAATGAGTGCCCGTGTATAATAAGTAGTTACTTCAAAGCTATGTGAAGTGTATGAGAGCATCGCTGAACACTGACAGCTATGTTAATGACCAAGGGCTAGGAGGGGTCACCCTAAACAATAAGTATAATGGAAGCCCAATGGGGTGAACATTGCAGGAAATAATAGAGCACCTAGGGGTGTTGTAAGGCCTGATACCACAGATGAAGGCCATCTACATCCCAGAAGGTCTGTTATTTCCCAGGAACACTCTCTCTCTAAAGGACATTTTTGCACTTAGAATGTGGACTTAGCTGTTAAGATGCTTTGCATTTGTTTTACTATAAGTATTTATTATTTTTTTATATTTTAATGTAAAATTGTTCCTCCACCTATTACTTATAAGTCAGGGTAGGCTATATAACTGTAGTTTTTTACATCTAAATTATAAAAGCTATATAGGAATTGAACTGATAATTAATAAAACATATCCAACATATACAAAAACACACACACACACACACACACAAAAATACACAGACTCGTACAGAATCAGATGCACACATACACACAGAGAACATACACAAAATCAGGCTCACACAGACAACATGTTCACAAAGGTACGCATAGACACACACACACACACACACACACACACACACACACACACACACACACACACACAACACACATGCACAACCACAGAGACAAACGCAGACTCACACGAATACACAAGGACAACATGCACAGACATAGGCACACACAAACATATATACACAAGCACACAAACACAGACACAGATACACACAGACACAAACTGACAAGACAGGCAGACAGACTGATACACACATGTGCACACACACACACACACACACACACACACACACACACACACACACACACATGCCACATAGCTTTCCAACTACTGATATGAAGGTTATACCATTAAACTAGCCAGGGCTTAATATAATTCTTTATTTATTGTGCCACTACCTGCCACTTGAATTAGCAGCTTCTATTCTAATTGTGCTCAAATAGCCTGATAAGTCTTAAGCCGAAATCAGCTTCACAGGCTGGTTCTCTTGAAGGACACATGTCTCCCTAGTAAAAAACTGAAAACATAATAATAAAGACTCAATAAACTGCATGTTACCAGTAAATCAAAATGTAAATGTCACCTTCATTGATGCACTGCACAAAAATCAGATTACCCCTAAATGCTTATTCGTGTCAAAATATATAACAACTAACATTTGTGATAGCAACTGATGTTCACTTCTGAAACTTTTACCTTAACTCTGCAGTAAACTGATTTGGTGGGAGGTTCTAGCAGTGCTGGGAACCAGAACCTGCCTACTGTTCTTCCGAGGATCAATGCCCTACCCCACCCCCAGTACAATACTCAATACAAAATAATAAACTCTCAGTAGAATGGCAGGTATTTTACACACTTTAAGTTTGGCATATACATTTCATGTTTTGTTTTTGTAAGTTGATTTTCCAAGTAGACAGTAATGTTTTTATTGATGGTGTATGAATTAAGTGCTACAAGTAGGCAACCAATCTTCCTGTGTACTAATAAACCCCTTTGGAATGTGGATTGACCAATAGGGATTTATTTTTTTCTGAGTCCATTTTTCTAAAGTAATTTATATGAGTGGTGTGCTGCTTGTGCATTAAATGTTCAGATGGAAGCTAAGGCCACTACTTGCAAATAATGAGAAATTATAATTTATGCATCCTATAGGCAGGGACTGCAGGCTGAGATGAGATTAGATGAGAGCCATAAAAAACCTAGACAGCATGCTGCATGGTAGTCAATTACATTTTACGACTCCAGCAGTGCAATAGCATGAAGGGATAAAACCCTGCCTGTGGTGCAGGTGACCCACATTCCATTAGTGGCTTGGCTGATTGAGGTGCTGGTATGCTTGTATAGTCCTGCCTATCCTGTGGAGTAAGAAGTAGGAATGCATGGACAGTGCACACTAACATGACTGTTACTTCTGATGGAGACTGGAAAAACAGTTGTCCTCAGCGTTTTACTATCAAATGGTTGAAGTTCAGAATGTAAAGCTATATCATAATGTAGAATCATATTATTGAAATTCAGAACGTGAAAGCATTCAAATGGTCGAAAATCAAAATGTTTCAACATTTTCAACATTTTTCCACCCTTTGCGAAACCAAACCTCCACCAAACCAAACCCAGTGTGATTAAACACTACTTACTTACCCTCTTAACAGAAACTTGTCAGTATGAAACAAGCTAGGTGTGGTGCTACGCCCCCCACATCCCCTAACTCCAGGAACACACTACAGTAGGGAAAAGGGCATATACAATGCCACTACTATGTTCGGACGAAATGAAATTTGGCAAAATGAGTTTTTGGTGATTTGGGCTTTCAGCGATGACAACATGATTGAGTTCATTTATTCTAATTGCATTGTAGTTTCAACATTCTGAATGGGTGTTTATGGCAGTCGAATAAAAGATTTGCACATATATGTTATTCAGGTATGTTACTTTCAGCTATTGGCCTCTCAACCATTTGATAGTAAACCGTTCTCAGCAACAGTCTGATGCTGCAGCAAGGTCTTTGATCTCCTCACTGGCCCCAGACATGGTTTGGGTATAGCTTGGGGAGGCTAAGGTGGGACCCATAGACCTATAGAATGAGGATAGGACCTGGTGGCAGCGAATAGTCAACTGTAGGGACCCAAACAGTGGGTCAAAATATTTTATGAGTCCCGTCCATAAATAGAAAACACATTTAGAAGAAAACAATACATTTTTCAGTCATTCATTTTGATGTCTTAAATGGGACATAAAACAAAAACATAAATCTGTGTTCTAAACAAAAACACAGCTCATCAAAATCAGAAGATATCCAAAATTACTACTGGTGCCAATGTATTGTAAGACAGAAAGAAATTTAAACATTATGAATAAGATTATTAGTTTCCAGATATATTGTTTAAATATCATGGACTAAGCTTAACTATGTTTAAAGTTTCTTTCCTTTCCATCTCACTCTGCATTTTACTGCAGCCTCCCACCATAAATCTTTATAAACCTTAATGAAACTAAATAAAACATTCAGTGCTGTGGACGCTTCTCACTGCTAAACAATGGTTACAATCAGTTTAAGGGAGGTGAAAGCTGTAAGTTGGAAAATAATTAGACATATCAGCATTGCATCATAACTTTGCCAAGGTATGTACTTTAGGACAAAACATTAATGGCAATCAATGTTCCATGTAAAGAACATTTTTACCAGTCAATACTTCCTTACAGCAATGTCTTACCCTTGGTAAGGGTCCATGCTATTCCACTGTCTGTGAATTGCAATCAGGTCAATATCTCTATAATATTCAGTGCCTTCATCCTGGAAAAGTGTATGTTCACCAAGTGATGCACGATAGGTAGCCCTGCCAGAACTAAAAGGAATTATCATATTAGTGTGAACTGTTCCTTTTTAAAAAGATTACAGTGCCAACTTCATCAGGTTAATATCACACAACTGACATACAGACCTTTATTTTAATAAATTTACCGTATAATACAGTATCAAAACAAACAATATATGTCAGACTCAATGCCTTGCAAGGACAGAAATATTATTTAATGCCCACATTGGTTTATGGCTGTCAAGTACACAGGTTTTCTAATATCATAAAAGACATACATGATTCATTAAGTCAATGTACCTTTGAAGTACTGAAGTAGATGCACATTGATGTTACTATTTGGGCATGACTGAAAAAAATCATTTTCTTCTATAACTTAAATGAAAATAGAAAAAAAATAAGAATTTGTTAAAGCCTACTGTAGACTTGCACTCATAGTGAACTGTAGCAGTATAACAGGGTGAGGGATGCAAGGGCAGAATAAATCATTAGTAACTATCAGCATGTAAAATTAATAAAATGGTATTGGTTTTACTGATGGCGTGTTATGTTAGCCGGACTATCTGATGCTTCTTTGTGCTCCTTCTCTATTCCTAAGCATCTAAGTCTGGGCTATCCCCACAAATAGACTTGGGGGTTTGGGAGTCTACCAGGCCATGTCATTAGTGGAACATGTCAGTTTTCAAAAGGATCTAAGAAGTGGAAAGTAAATCAGAGCTGGTTCAGCTGCAGTCCCATTTAATGTATGTTGTAATAGTGTTTTTTACTGCATGTTAAGCCCTAACCCCTGTGTGCTGGGTAATCCTGCCAGGTGTTCCTTGACATGGGTGTTGTGAGACACCCCTAACAATACAGAGACATGCTCTTCAGATGCTCTGCCTACCTTGTTAACTATTAAGGCCTCCCCACTGTCTAGTTGTCTCTGTAGAGAATCGTGATATCAGACCCACACCCCACCCCCACTCTCACCATACTGTCCTCCACCTGAAAAAGGTGAGCAGGCAAAAATTCTCTCCCTTTCTGCATCAGCTCCTCCATTGTTTGGATTGCTAGTTTAACCCAGGTCATCTGCTTCATAGTCAGGGCTTCATCCTACTATGACACACATCCTGTAATACACAGTGGTATTACTTTATCATGTATATGGGTGTGACGCCTGTGCCCTGGCCCAGCAATCAAGGAGCATCAATCCTCAGCACTAACACAGA
This sequence comes from Protopterus annectens, assembly GCF_019279795.1. Lineage (NCBI taxonomy): Eukaryota > Metazoa > Chordata > Ceratodontiformes > Protopteridae > Protopterus > Protopterus annectens. Next base: position 517,336,548 of record NC_056732.1, read on the forward strand.
GAGGGCATCTCATATATGAGGAAAGGATAACAAATACCCACAGTAAAGTGCAATTTCCCTTAAGAGCAGAAATCACAGTCAGTCCGGGGCTGGTCGCTCCCTTGCTCCCCAGGTCCCCAATAAAACTCCCCAATCGCACAGCTATAGGGTCCAGATCTCAGCCTAGCTGGGCAAGCTAAAATCTCTAGCACCCTCTCTGTCCAACCAGTGCTTCGTGTCCCTGCCCAGGTAGCTGACACACACACTTTGAGATGTTTATACAACCACACAGACACTCCTGGGGATGGCTGGCACAGGTTCTCCAGCTGTGCCCCTTTTACCCAGACTATACAGTAGTAATTACTGCCACCACCCAGCTAATACTTATCAGCTACTCAAAAGCCCTTAAAAGGGTGTCCAATTATTACTGTGCAATATTAATATCCAATTGGTAGTATAGCCCAGGGCTAAAGCTATTAGAGTGGCCTGGACAGTAAACTCTATAACTATGCAATGTACTCTAGAGCTTAACTTATCTCTACACAAACCAGCCACAGTTAAAAGGTTTTAAAGTATTTAATAATAAATAATTAAAACCACAAGACAATACTTTCTACTACACAGTCAGTGCTAGTCAAGAGAGTTCAGAGATCGCACAGAAGTACTTAAAATAAATCAGTAGTACAGTTCTAACATCACAGAAAAACACTTAGTCTAAACTTTCTAATTTCTAGCTCTCTAAAAGAAAATTCAAGTCTAAGATAACTTACATAACACAACAGGCAGAGTGCTGATGAGTTGGATGTCAAGACAGAAATGCTTAATGCCTTCTGATTTTCTCTGTTTAAATTGCTATTGCAGTTCTGATAAACATTACATCATTTTTAAACTTTCCTGGAGTTCCCAGGCTACACATTAACTGCATTTACATTCTTAACATCTCCCTTTTGTTATCCTGCAGCTGGTCAGGAAACAGGGCAATAAAAATACATTTGCATGTTTAAATCTAGCAGTTTAACTCTTGGTTAAACAATAGAAAGAATTTCTTCATCTAGACTTTTCGGCACCACTGTCTATTTCAAAGGATCACCACATGCTTTTACCGGGTCAGTAGAGAGCACTGTTGCCACATTTTTGTAACAGCATTTTTTTACGTTTAAGACAACAAGCCTGTAGTTTACATTCATATTTACAAATGACAGAATTATGTATAAAATTCTATCTGGCTAGGCTGGCAGCCTTCACCTTTCTCTACCAGTCTTCACAATAGGATATAAGTTTCATTAATCAGCTATAAAACAAAATATCACTTTTGTTCATTGCTTTGGTCTCTTTTGAGCAAAATGGTAGGATAAATATATGAATCCACTTCAAAGTTAGAAGAAAACAGGAAATAAAATAAGACACAAATATTCAAGTTTAAATCAAAATCATTAACATATCAACATTAAATATACATAACAACTGGACACAAACAAAACCAAAGCTTTGAACTTAAGCATGTATTATAATAGCAATTATACAATGCTAGCTCATTAGTATTCAAAAACATAAATGCTGATTGCTCACCCAAACCAGCATGTCTGTTGTAAATTAAGCAAATATCAACAGAAAAAAGTGTGGCCCAGATTTTCACAATGTCCAAAATTTTGCTTAATATTTTCAGTCTGTCGCTCATAAAATTTGTGGTTTTCCAACAAATCACTGAGGAGCTAATTTACTAAATAACTGCACACATTTCAGTTTCAGAATTCATAACCTTCTGGCAATGCACAATAGCATAAATCCTGTTATTCTAGCAGCTTTCTAAGTTTATAAGAGCAACATTTACAACTGGTCTCTATTTCGGGGCCTTTGTCCCTTGTTATTTAAGGCTTTGTGACATTTTTGAGCTAAGAGGTCGAGAGGTATGTATGGAGAGCACAGCAAATACAAGGAAAATCAAGTATATTAGTCAAAACTAAAGAAATGTACACAATTTTCCTTCTGTTTTTGCCATGTCTCTCTTGTAAACTGTAAAAAAAAAAAACAAAAAACAATGGAGATCTTCCATTTTCTGTTCCTTAATTTCAACAGCACTGATGTAATGTGTAAGTACAGGAATGTTAAGTCTCCATACCATACCTCTCAACCGTACAAAATTCCTCTGTAAATACCGGTTTTGAGGGCAAAATATTGGGGTGCCACGAATTCCTGGTTGACCCCTTTAATTTACGATTTTTCTGTTTTTTTTTTTTAACTCATCCTGACATCATCACATGCAGGGTGTGCATGATGTCTGCTTCTGCAGACCGGTGCACAATTATCAGCAAAAAAAATAGCAAATCCTAAAATCACAAGCCCTTTTCAGGTTTAGTATAAACTGAAAGCATGCACTTGTACTGCACGAGGTTTGTGGATGGTCTACCAACATCTAATGATTCCCATAAATGTCGCTTTAAGAGCATCGCAGCTGAAGCTTAATTGTGAACCTTTATCACAGAACTGATTACCCCTGAAAGGCTAATGTAAGTGAAAACCCGAACTTGATATCATATAAACACAAAACCTTAACAAAAATCTGACATTCCGTTTTTTTTTTTCCCATTGACTTGGGAAGCCAAGCAGCTGTAGCCACTCCTTCATGACAAAGCAGGCATGTCATCATATCATCATTGTTTAATGAAGTTGTAGGAGTGGTAAGGTCTGTATTTTTAGTCAAGAATGTCTATGTGATGATTTGACATGCTATCAAGAGACAAGAATTAAAGTTGTCAGGCGTTTATAACCCACAACCCCTTATTAATAAGATCCCAGAGTTCAAGCTAAGTGCCTAAGTCCATTCTACTTTCTTTATCTGATATTACAAGGAAGAGAATAGCAAACACAAAACGCATATGTACCATATGTAAAATTTTTGTTGGAAATTGCAGTTACAAAGGTGGAAGGTTTTGAAATCATATTGAATCAACCTCTTACATTACAAAGTTTGTTTTGCATACTTACTTGTGGTATGGTTTCATTGTGGGTTACAGCAGCTTATTTTATTTATTTATTTACTTAATGGCTGCAGGCTTAGCTTTAGCAGCTTCTATTTAAAGTGTGATTACTTTTGGTGGGCGGCTACAAACGTGCGCACTTAATGGCTGCAGGGCTTAGCTTTAGCAGCAGCTTCTATTTAAAATGGGATTACTTAGTTTTGATGACTACAAATGTACATGTGGTGTGCTTATTTTATTTACTAACTTAGTTGTCTGGCAACCCAGGTAATCTGATTTATGAGGGCTGCTGAATGCTAAACTGTCTGCTCTTTGCAGGTGTGTTTATCCATTTGATTCTCTTTCATGGAATCAGAAAGACTGTTGAAAGTTGATGTAATAGACATGAACTGAAGAATAAATGGAAAGCTCAAGTCTTCAAGATGGTTTTATACTGACTCCAATTTAAGACTGATAGCTTAAGGGGTATAATATCAGAAACTGGCATTTAAATTACAGATATCGCATAACTAAGCTTTGATTGTGCTACTTTTGCATTAGTGAAACACAGATGCTCTGCAATTTTTTTCTTTGCAGTACACAATGAATTTATTTGTGTGCTTTTATGTTAAGGCTCCTTACTATGGGTCTAGATTGTGATTTTTGCATGAAAACAAGTAGAGTTCCTATTTTTGTACTGCCATTTAGCATTTTTCTGTTGGAGATGGGACCATAATAAATGTAATAAAATTATAGTTATCAAAGATAGAACCCTAGGTGAGGAATGACTGGATAAGGGTAGACTAAAAAAGAACCTATTTCTATTATTTACATTTTTTGTGTATGTGAGACCTGATGGTTCAGCTATTTGATAGTTTTATAAAAGGATCCTCTCTGGAGCAGTATATTTTATTTATTTTAATACCAGTGAAGGTCGTATACAGCTAATTAAAGCTATGCATGGTCAAATATTCCTTGTCCAGATTTTTTGCCTTATATGTTTGGTCTGTTCCTTATAAATCTTTGGTTTGCCGGAGATCTCTGAGGACCAAAATCATTAAATAATAAGTTAAGGGCCGCATACTTTTACTTAACAGTGGCTACAAATGTAGGTGTTATTTATTTATTTACTTGGCTGCAGAGTACAGACTTAGTTTAACTTTTACTTTTACTTAATGGCAGGAGAAATGTACATTTGTGTGCTTACAGGCTTACAGCAGCTTATTTTATTTATTTGCTTAATACTTAACAGCTGCAGAAAATGTGATTGCTGCAGGCAGGATAAACGAATGTACGTGTGTGTGCTAAGTGCTTACATACTTAACTGCTGGAGAATGTGCTTACTTTTTACAGATCTTACAGATCTCTTTAATGTGTAATTATTTAGATGATTTTTACTTCTGCAAAGATTGTGCATATTAACTGATACTGGTGGATTGTAGAAGTTTGAGTAGACTTTTATGATGGAAATGTTCTGAATTGGGAAGATTTGTCATTATTGTTTCATGCATTTTGTTTCATTGCTTACTGGAAAAAAATGTTCAAAACAATAAATTTAAAACTCGCCCCCTTAACAAGAGTGCTGTATTATACAAGGCATATAATTTAATACAATCAGAAAGATGTATCACAGAACACATGTATGTTTTGTGTGCAAAGAGCCAATGATTTGAAAACAACCCAAAGGTAATCTTTATCCACCACTGGCCAGATGCATTTTCTTTGAATGTGGGTTTCAATGCTATTTTAATGAATGTGAGTTTTTAGGACAGAGACGTTTTAATGCTAAGTCTATTTTCATTGTAAGACTGTATTGCTTTGTTTAGCATATGTTTATTAGTGTTTGTGCTATAAAATGTAAAATAAAAGTTTTAAATGAAATCCAAATAATCATTATAGAAGTAAAGCAGTATACACATTACAGTGTTTATGGTAAATGGGGTGAAATAGCCAAGTAATGGGACATTGGAATGGCTGGGGGAGGACTGTGTATGGGGGGCCCCATTTGACCATGATTTTATAAGGGGGGAAGGGAAGCAAACTCAAAGACAGCCTCAGTCTGCACAAACTCAAGCTACGCCACTGATCAGTAGGCCATGGAGAATGACTTTTAGAGGTCCTAGCAAACTATAATATTATTTTGCTAAGATTAGAATATTGCCTACCATTAAATGCTCTATTTTTACCACAAAGCCCACATACTGCAAGTCACCAAAAACAAAATCCTAAGGTTCATCATCTTCTCCCTTCCGAATGAAGATCATTGCTACACATTTAAAACAATGGTTACCATTTACTACAGGGTCTGGGCTGGGGACATATTTTGGTTGTCTGTTCTTCAGTTTGTGTTTGAAAGCTGGTAACCCACAATTCCATTGAAGTGGGTAGGTTTACATGATTATGTATGCAGATTTAATGTTAATCAATGTACAGCTTTGTACCTATTTTTCATGTCCATTTGTCCAGATTTTTGATGTTTCCACATTGAGAGGTATGCCCCATAGACATGCATAGTACATGAGCAAACATGGGAGAATAAGGAAACAATGTGGAGGAACATTAGGACACTGCTATACAAAGACATTGTTTAAGAAAACACTTACCATGCTGTCTTGTTTGTCTGAAACTTCATTACAGCAATTAATTTAGATTTATGCCTATTTCAAACATGATTTATGGTCAAAGTGCCATTTTAATTGTGAGAGATTTCACTGTAATATTTACAAAGATATGGGTTTCATTAGTGCTGCATTTGAGTGTTTAACATGATTCCCTCAGAGGGGACTAATGTATGCAGGGAGAACATATTAATCACAAAGGCTGTTAAAAGAAACCAGCAGTTGACAAACTTAACCAGCATGTGTTGAATGAAGAAAAAAATTAAAAATGGTATTTGTTTTTATTTTTTGAAAACAGGTAAGTTGGTTATAGATTATATGATTTTTGAGTATGACAAAAAGAATAAGTAGGTCTAAGCTGATGCTAGAACTGAAAATGATCATTTGCTATTAATCATAAGGCCAGTGACTGAGCTCAAAGAAACATATAACCAGCAACACAAGTGATATAATGGGGACATAATATCAATGAGATTAGTCTATTATTTACATAAGAATGAATAGAGGTAAACTGGTAAACACAGTTAAGGAGTACAATATCAAATTTGAAAATATAAAGAAAACAGGCTTACTGAGTCTAGCATAGCCTCACAAAACAATTAAAATAAATTATTTTGAAATAAAAGAATACAGAAAGTAAATAATGAGGAGAGAAACAAGGGAAAATATGGCTGATCAACAGTGCTGGAAGAATCAAGTCATATTAACAAGACGGCGGAGGAAATGGATATTACCTACAGCGAATTATGTAGAGACAATAAGGGGATAACAATGAAAAACAACAAATAATAGATTGTTCCAGATATTTCTGGCTGATAGCCTCAGAAAATTAAATCAATTGGGGATTGGTATGTCACTGAGGAGAAGGATAGTTTATTCAAATTAGAGAAACCAGAATACACAAAAATCTAAAAATAGTAAATGAAATAAGAGATGGTTTGAGCTGAAAGCTAAAAGAAGACATTAAAGAAATAATCAGAAATAATTAGTAAGCTTAAAAACAATAAAGCTCCAGGCCATGATAAAATGAAAAATGGAATATACTATAATAGCCAGTAAATAAATTAAGCAAAGTGTTTACAGGTATTATAACTATGTTGTCCTTTCCAGGCTTCTGGAAAAATAAATAAACTATTACATAAATGTAGAACAATACAATGGTGAATCCAAATCAAATTGAACAATTACCTCAATGGACACTTCTCTAAAAATATTCTCAACAATCTTTTTACAATATCCTAACAAATAAATTAACAAAACTGTTCTTGCTAGATTTCAGTGTACACATATTAATATAGATCTGTATTACAAGCCAGCCACCTCCTTCAACATTTGATTAAAAAGTATACAACGTTAACAAAGCAACAACACTAAGCAGCATTTTTAGATTTTGACTTAGCATTTGACAGTGTTGGCAGAAGGAAACTCCTGTAAGCTATGTTAAAGGTCATGAAACTGAGTTAATCTGCAAACACGGGGAATGAAAAGACAACAGTCACTTAAGAGTAATAGATACAAATAAAGGAGAATACACAAATAGGTTTGTTGTCAACTGTATATTACTGCAATAAGTATTTATAATTTACATCAAGTAAATCTTAGACGTATGTTCCACATAAACTAAAGACACAGATACATTTCATATGTGCCATATAAATTGTCATGCAGATGATGTGTCTTTACTACCGCTTAGCTATTGAAAACTGAAAGATCAGACAGAGAAATTGGAAAGCAATGTACATAATCAATTGAAAAAGCAATGTTCATCTTACTGAAAGTTTCCCGCATTCACAGCCACTAGGCATAGTGAAAACTGGCTCTACATGATGATCACTGCCGATATGATATCCAATCCCCATATGCAAAAATGGGAAAAGGGGGTTGTGGACTGATGGATGGATAAATATGATGGTTTAATTTATACAGACAGAACATCATGGAACTTGTATACAAATCAAAAACAGAAAAAGCTATATATTCATTAGCATCTCAACAAGAGATATATGACTAAATCGTAATTTAAATTTAGTGGCAATTAAATGTGAAATTAGTAGCATAATCTCATAAGAATCAGACATTATGTCAGTGAAGTAATGAACACTTTCTACAAAAAGCTTGTCATCTTCTAAGATGCATGTTTACTTTACCAAAATCCTTACTTGAAATTTATCTTAGGGATGAATTTTCATTGACAGAGGAACAAGCTTTAAATGATGCAATGGTTTTAACTAACCAGATGAAAGTGGTGAAATTGCTAGAAAAGGAACTGAGCAAACATTTTTGACAGGAAGTAGGGAACAAATGTCAGGGGAGTTCAGCTACACAGTTGTAATGCACAGGATGGCTTAAATACTGAGGAATTATGGCTTGACTTATTTAAAGTTATATTTGAAAAATAATATGGTGTTAAGTAATTTATATATATGCATTTAAGAAAGATAATTAAGACAGAGCAGAAACAAAAATATGGAGATGCAAATGTAACAAACAGATTTTTCATCTTCTTCACAAGGAAATTAACATGTGCTATTAATACTGAGCATCTATCATCTATAAAAAGGAATATTTTACAGATATGCATGAAAATTGTTTGAATAATGACAGTAATGTTCTAGAGCTATACAACATCTGATGATTTATATCTATGCAGGTGTGGGTTGAACATAAAATTTTCCATGTGCATCATTAAAAAGTAAGAAGTACAGGGTGCTTGGGGAAACCACATTATTGGAAATTTTAAGTTCAGGGCATCACTGTTTTTTAGTAAATAACTAAAAGGAATTATTTGAAGTTTTTCACTACATTTGATTCTTATACAGTGCATATGTTAGCAAATAAATTATGCAAAACTCACAAAACGAAACAAGTGAAAATCTCTTTAGAGTATGGGACATACAAATCCAAGCATACATGAGTTTCATATTTCAGTGGAGACAAGAATATTCACTCAGACAAACTTTGTTTTTAATTGTACAGATTATGGATTTATTTTCTGTACATTATTTTACTTTTGTTTTATATTTATGTATTTATTTATTTATTACATTTGCTAACTGGGTTATGTCCGACTGGGCCAGAAGCCCATTTTCAGCTGAGGCCCGGAGAGAAAAGCTCCACAAGCAGCAACAAAGCATACATTAATTATTATTAATATAATACAGTAGATCGTCTAGAATATAAATAATAGTGCACATGCATACAGAGTCTGTGAGCTTAAACAGAAATAATAATTACAAAGACTATTGTCAGGTTAGAAATACTAATTACAAAGTGTGCACAAAATAAAATAAAATCAGAGACAGTATGTATAAATTTTAACAATGATGAAAGGCATAGAGTTATTAACTATGTACTGAATGCCTGAAATAAAAAAAAAATTCTGAAAATCAAATTAAAACAGAGTGCAAGCTGTTATGGGTCAGCAGAGTTAGAGCAAAGATGGTGGGAGTATAACTGGAGGTAAAGTAGGCTAAGTTATGGGAGGTAGAATTAGCCTGGAGAATGACAGGAGAAAAGCCAGTGTTTGGCTAGGTGATTTTTTCAGGAGTTGTTTGAACTCATGGTGGTGAGGATTTTGTGTGATGGACTGTGGAAGAGATATATGATATGTTAACATGCTCTTGTGAAGCAGCAAAGGGTTGAATTAATAAATTAATCTGAATCTGATTCAGAATGCTTATCTTACTTGGTTGCATACTAATGCCTGAGGTATCAGTGTATAATTCTGTCTTAAAAGGGGTTTTCATAGTGGCTGATTGACACAACACTCTCTGGCAAATTTATATTTTGACAGTGTATGGTGAGGGGACCCATATGTGCCACAGTTGTTCTCTGAACATTGACCTTAGAACGTTAAGGATGGGTGAAATATATCCACTTTCTTCTGGTCTCATAAGCACTAATTATATAAAACAGCTATTTGACGACGAGTATGAATGACTCCTTGTGCAGGAAAGTAACTCATGCTGCAGGTCTGCAGTACATAAAAGGCTGAGAATATGGGAGGATTGTAGGTCTACAGTAGGAAGATCAGTATGATATAAATGCTATTATGATGAATCCTTTTCTTCATTTAAGAAGAATAAGATATCTAGCCTAGGGAAACTGTACTGTCCCTCTTTCCTGGATATTGCCTGTGTGTTGCACTGCATGGCATAAGGTTACCAGTGGAAGTTGGGTACTTATGTGGCCACATATGTTGTCTGTCCTTTCATTGGGAAAGCAGAATTAAGTTGTATACTGGAGGAATGAAAACAAGAAGGAGAAGTGTAACAGAAAAAAATGGTTCCTTAATTGCAGAAACCAGGATGGATGCCATTGAAGAAAAAATAAAGTTAAACTGCAATACATCTATTAACATGTTTTCAATAATAATCGCAGGGATGTCTGGCTTAAGAAAGTCTCGGAACTATAAATGAATAGGTTTAATTGCATAAGAAAATTTCATAAATAATGTAGAAGGGTGGTTATGAGATGAAAGAGAAGAGAGGCTTTGGTGGATATGTGGAAGGTAAATGAAGAGAAAGCAAAGAGTTTGCATTCACAGAGGATAAAAGGAAGGGGGTAAGTAGATGAAACAGATTCTTGAAATAAAAATATACTTTGTGATGCACATTCTACATGAAAATAGAGAAAGAATCATATTAGATTATATGCATATGGAATTGGAGGTTGAAAAGCAAAGGAAAGGGGGTGGAATATGGAGGTGAAAATGGATGTGATAGAGTTGATGGCACAAAATGAAGAGACTGTAAAGCATTATTAAGCATGTAAATGGTAACATTAAGAGTTCTGCTAGAGATGGAGAAGGCATGACCTGGGACAAGTTGAAAGCAGAATAGATTGACAGGATCATGGTGTAAAAGGGATAATGAAAGAAAATGAGGCAAAGCAAAGTTGTCAGACAGACAGATCTATAAAAACTGGAAGACTGGTGGCTAAAATAAAAAGGAAGGAGGGAAAGTTAGTACACAATAAAGCATTTCTATTACAAAATAAACAACTGATCAGATGGGGTCAGAGCTAGAAAGTCAGAAGAATACACTGTGAGAACATGGGAAAAAAGGAGGGAAGTTGGCATAGAAACTAAAAGACTGGAAGAAGAAGCTAATCTATTGGTAGAGATACTTAAAGTTGAAAGAATAGAGCAGCAAATGAGGAAATAGTAGAAAATATGGAAACTCTTGCAAGATTTGCAAAGGGTTTGTGGATCAGAAAAAAGGAAGATAAAATGTATCAGAGTGAGAGTGGGTAGTAAGACAGAGAAATCATAAGGCAGCTGTATATATAAAGAGGAAATGTTAATTGGAGGACAGGTTCCAAAATGATGATAATGAGACAATGAGGAAGGAAGTAGTTGAAGACAGCAAGGAAATAATAACGTGTGTCTGGGTGAACTTTCAGAGAGAATAGCGAATGTCATTTTGATGGTGGTGTTACCAAAATGGAATGAGCAAGGGAAGACCCAGGCACTTACTGAATGACATCCTTGATTAATGTGGATATAACATTTTTGTATTTGCTGGTATTGGCATCAAGGGATGGGTGCGTACTAGGATATGGGTTAGAATGGCTAAAAGCTGATGTTGCAACATGAGGTCATTAAGGGATCCTTCTAAGTTTTTACTATAAGAACTCAATGTCAAGGAATAATGTAAAGGTTAGAGGTAGGTGTTATGCTATTATCATTAAAACTATTTGTAGACAGCTGGATGGATTTTATGCACAGAATAATGGAGGAGATGAGAAGGAGGGGTGAAATTTAGATAGAAGTTTAAGAAACAGAAAGAAAAACTTTATCAGGATTCACTGATGAGTGTAAAGCAATGTAGGTGGTGGTTATGGAACTTATTCTAAGGTAATCAGGCTAGGGTGTGATACGTGGAAAGTTCATAGTCTCCCTATTTCTACTTTTGATAGTGATAAAAAAGAGGTTTGGAAGAGAATTAGGTAATATGGGGAAGAAGAGGAATACATGGAGAGGAATTTGCTTGTGGATGGCTATATGGTGTTGTTACAAGATATTGAAGCAGGATTTCTAGGGGAGATGGAGAAATTTAAGCTGTTTGAAGAAGTGATGTTGGAATATTACCCATTAAAAGCAGTTATAGTTTCCTTTTGGATAGAGCTGGGGGAACTGGACTTTATTGATCAAAAAGAAATGTGCTGAATGGCTTGTGTTAGACATGATCTTACTTTGGATGATACAGTGAAGGCAAATGGGTGAGAACCAGAGGAGAAGATTAAATAACAAGACTGTCTAGGTGGAAGTGCAACAATCAAGATGAGCATTGTCCCACATGTTCTGTAGCCTGTATAGAACATGCTAGTTATGACAGAGTTAGATATTGTAGGAATGTACCGGAGGTCAGTGACAGACTTATACGGACGTGAAGAGGTCTAGGTTAAATGGAAGCAAGCTGGTAATGGAAGGAGGAATGGGTTGTGTATTTAAGAGACATGTGACATCAGTAATGTTGGTTTGTGAGGTGTGAAAGAAGAAGAAATGAATGTGATACTGTATGTGGGGTATAGTGAGAGTCAAAAGAATATAGAATAGGAATGGGGCGGTACAATTGTAAGAAATGGACAAAGAAACAAACAAATTAGGAACTTGGGAGGATTGGAAATAAATGATGTAGATGAATTGTAGTGGAAAATAATGTAATGATAGAAGGAAGCATTTTAGAGGGGCTGGAGATGAAAAGAAAGGAAAAATGCTGACAGAAAGTATAAAGAGAAGGGGAAGGGAAGGGGATTTAAAGAATTCAGAAGACTGAGGAAAGAATATGGCTTGGAATAAGGGGATGAGTGAACCATGGGAAGGCTAGGAGAGCAGTGATTTAAAATTCAAAGCTTCATTGAGGCCCAAAGGCCTGCAGGCATTTTTAATTAATTAATTAATTAATTATAATCTTTGCTAACTGGGGTAGAACACTGATCCATATTGACTGCTTTTAGACACATCCCATATGAATTACAAAAATTCTAGCACATGAACAATAAAAACAGATATGAGAGGTCTGAGAAAGTAGGTAACCATGCATTATTTACAACAGCTGTATCATCAGAAGATGTTTAACACTGCATATATGGTATGTAGTGTATTTACATTCCCACTACTCTTTTTATACTTTGTAGAGCTCCAGTGTCTTCACCTCTATCATTTAATTCAGCTTGATCTGCAGCACATTTCTTTTTGATTGCAACTACAGCTGCTGGAGTGGCTATGTCTAAAAGTGTTGAAGGTGCTAGATATTGGGGTATCATGGTTGACATGAAATTTCCATGTTGCATGGAAGATGAGGACAGTAATTTTGGATTGGCAAATTGCCATGTTGATCACCATTTTCAAAAAAAAGAGGCATAAATGCATATGTTTCAGTGAGAGAGTGTTCATATTCAATGGCCTTGCTGGCAGTGCATGTGAAAGAGCGCTGCAAAAGAGGCTTTCCACAAGTTGAGCATTTTATTTAGGAAAACATTGTGGATTTTGTCCTTGTTGTGAAACAAGTGAGCAACTCTTTTGCCTTTATATAACTATTAGTTGGTTAATAAGAATTTGCCATCACTATCTACATATATTTTGTGGATCATGGAAGGAATGTGACTGCATACTCCACAATGCCTTGTGGGAGGTGGGGAAGGGTCTAAGAGTGACTGTTGCATATCATTCTATCACTTTATTTAAGAAGGGAGAATTGAATACACATTTTCAGAGTTCAGTTGAACATGTTCAAGTTGGGCATAGGTCTCCACCAAAGATGTCCTCATAAAACCCTCCTTTTCATGATTTTTATGAACAAGACATTGTGGTTCAGCCATCCTTTATAGAACATCCAGTCTGGAAACATGAAAGTTGGTATTTTGGTTGTTTGTTGATGATGGCCTCTTTGTTTTAAGTGACTGTGAGCTCCAGCACACAATGGCATAGTTCACAGATGAGTGCAAAGCATAAGGGACGAAATTCAGCACCTCTAAAAGCTCCTGGTTCTCTCCTAGAATAAAAATAGAGGCCTCTCTGCATGTTCAGGACAGAGCTTCCTAAGATAGAGAAGTCAAGCATCTTGGAGTCTTCTTTTTAAGTGAAGGTAGGGAGAAAGGAAACCAACTAAAATGGTTTCAGTACTTGCAGTATTGTATGCATTGCCTTGGACTGTGGTAGTGAAGTAAGAACAGCTATACAATAAAGCTTGTAATTTCCATCTCATTCCATTCTCAGCTATGGTCATGAGTTGTGGTAATCTCCAAAAGAATATGTTCAGAGATATAAGTGGTAGAAAGTATGTTTGTTTGAGAAGTAGCCAAGGTAATTTTCTATGAAAGAATGATGGATGCAACAACAATGATGACTATGAAGTACAGCCACTGCTCCTATGGATTCAGAAGAGTCAGCTAAAGTGGTTTGTGGTTTGAGTACCTAGTGAGGATGTTGCCTTGGTCTCTCTCATGGAAGCATAATCAGGTATTGCCCACTGGAGGAAGTACTGGAGTACAGACAGGACAAATTAGAAAAATATACCACTCATCTTGGCTTGAAGTTCCTTGTAGTCCCACAGGATGAGATGCAGATTGTTGCTGGATATAGGGAAGCTTACTCTACCATGCACATCTTGTATGACACAGACCAGGACAAGCAATTTAGAAATACATGACTAGATAGGTACTCCTACACTTTATGTAAGAATTGCAGCTTTAGTCTGGAGCAGTAGTTCAACCTAGTACAAATGGGAAGGAGCATGAAAAAGGCAACCACAAGAGACACCCACTGTGTCATAAACCATTAAACCTGCTATTAATAAACTAGAGAAGAGTGAGTGTCTGTCAGTGATCATGAGAATGTTACAAACCTTTTGGAGCAAGGAATGAGAAGACCCTATTGCAGTCCTATACCAGCACGTCAGGAAGAATTGCAGGTTTAAGACAGAAATTAGATGAGACCTAGTGTTGGAATATAGTTGGTTATAAGTGTCACCTTCCAGCAACCAATGAGTTTTTTGCATATGCATGCAAGTCAACACGAAACAAAATTATCCAAGTTCATGGTATAGATGGACAAAACCCTGACTATAGCCTAGATAACCCATAATTGACTATTGGCATAAGGTACCTGGCAGGGGAGATTAAGTTTGAGTGTCTGAAACCAGCTTGCTCATCTTCATTTGGGGATGGAAGTGGCAAAGCCCACAGCAGTAGCAACACTTAACAGTGGCTTAGTGCATCTGGTAGCCATACAAACCAACAAACAACTCAAAAAACAAAAAGTCAAAGCACAAAAAGCTCAACAGTAATTTAATAATTCACAATAAACAGATAAGTGCTTTCTTCCACTATAGAATTGGACTTCATCAGATGATAAGCTATATTCAACACCCACCATAAATAATCAAGCTTAAATCACACGAGAGACACATCTCCAAGTCTAAATGAATTTCAAGTAACTTTGAGACATTATTAAATCTCAAATAATAAAACGTATTACATAGAAAATCAATACATAAATAAAAAGCCATAACAAAAGCATGAATGAAAAAACATCTTGGTACTATTCTAAATAAAAACTATAACTTTATATGTATCTTGTTGTTTTATATATTTATATCAATAAATTCTGAATGGAAATAATATCGTTCAGACTGGGGGAGCAGTAGCATTAAAATAAATCTGCCACCATAACTCCTTTTCCTCGATTCAGATTTTCCAAGGACCACCCCGAGAATCCTGTTGTATGTGTTCTATAACACAAATACGAAAATAATGAGTGGAATTCTTGGATATATGCTTACTAAGGGCATTGGTGGCTTTTTGTGTATGAATATCATAACAATGTTCATATATGCCGTCTCTAAGTCTTTTTTCTGGTTTACCAGTATAGAACCCATCACATATCTGACAAACAGCAGCATACACAATCCTTCTAGTATCACAATTAAATTTCCCAGAAATCTTATAATTCAGATTTCTTATACTGAAACTATATCCCTCTAAGATGTAAGCTTATGCATACCGACCCTGGTGACTTTGGCTGCCTTGACTATATTGTCATATAGACATTTCAAATTAAACTCTCTCTTATAAACAATTTTGGGTTCAGTGACTAATTGTGTGGCAAGCGTGCAATCATTAAAAATAAACTGCCAGTTTTTCTTCACAATACCACTCACCTCAGGGCTATCAACTGAATAGATCGTAATAAAAGAATGTTGATAACTAGAAGTATCACGGTCACTGCCATCATATTATAGTTCCATGTTGGAGTCACCCATAGTATTGACACCCAAAATGGGACAAGTAATATTGTCTTCCTGCTCTAATAACAGAATATATATACCATTTAATCGCTTCCTATTAACTTCATCTTTAATAGGTTTAAGAAAGGACTCTTTATAACCCCTATTTTTAAACATGGCAATTGTTGGTTAGCAGCTCACATTCACTCAAAAATCTTAATTGGAAACCATTATGAGCAACACATACCAGCTGCCCTTTAACAACTGCTTTCTTTTGATGTATCAGATGTCTGCTGGAAAATGGAGAAGTGAATCTGAATATGTAGGCTTCCTATAAATACTTGAGCTAAGTTGGAAATTTACAGGGTTCTTGGTTAATTTAACATCTAAGTAAGCTATGGTCTCTAAACCAACATTATGAGTGAACTACAAAAATGAAGTTGTATTATTAATGTATGTAATAAACTCATCAATTTTCTCAAGATTATCTGACCAAGCAATAAAAATATTGTCAAAGTAACAGGCAAAAATCCTCCAGGATGAGCAATAAGTACTATTAAGAATATAGAGGTCTTCCCAAGCTGCCATCACTATATTGGTATATAACATACAACATGACAATACCCTTTTCCTGATGTAAACAGTGACCCTCAAATATAAAATAATTGTTGTGTAAAACAACGTCCATTAATGTGGTCAAATTATTATTTGTTTCCTGAGGGAGAGACAATGGGTGAGCCAAATACTCCTTAAACCAATCTAACCTTATAGTGTGAGGAATACATGTAAACAAATCTTGTACATCTATCATAATAAAAATTAAATCTCTAACATTGACAAGTTCATTAACTCTCCTCAAAAACTCCCATGAATCTTTGCATATATGTGAAATATTATTATAAGTACTATTGTTCAAATGATTGTTCAAACGATGATCAATGGATCATGCCAAGAAGCTAGTCTTAGATGTACCAGCGTCCACAATCAATCAAAAAGGAGGATGCTCCAGACATCTAATTAAATAAAGGGATAGAGCTTGGTCACCGTATCATATGACCAAGGACAATGGTGATTTAACCCTATATCAGCAATTAAGAAACCACACTAAGAAAAAAGTCATCCACGACAAAGAAAAAATACTTTCTATCCTGCCAACAAAAGTACCAGCACAACCTTCCAAAAGTTTTGGCAAAACATCAACCACCTATTTAATCCTGGTAAACCCTCCACCCCTGCTCCCTCCACATTTAATACCTCTGAACGCTTAACCTCACAGTTCAACTCTCACTTCATCACCTCTATCACTGCCTTCCTAGATAACAAAGAAAACCGACCACTCACAGTCCCCTCATCTACAACTGAACACATAAAGTCTTTCTCCTTTAATCCCATTCGAACCTCTTAGATAAAAAACTCCTAAGCAAACTAAAACCCTGCTGTCTTGCTTCTGACAAACTACTCAATGATTTTCTAAATTTAGCTGCTCCATCCATCTCTTACCCCATATCAGTCCTAATTAATCACTCTGTCTCTGAACACTATGTACCTCACCTTTGGAAATCCTCTCACATCATACCCCTCCACAAGGGTGGCCCCTCTAGAGATATTCCTAACTCTCAACAAATTGCTATCCTCTCTCCCATAGCTAAAATCCTGGAAAAATGTATACACCAACAACTCATGAATCACCTAACCACTAACAACCTATTATCTAGCTCTCAGCATTGCTTTAGACCTAAACATAGCACTGACACAGCACTACTAGCCTTTACAGATAATATCCATCACCTTAAAAATGAAGGACAGCTAGTCTCGGCAATTTTCCTGAACATGTCAAAAGCCTTTGACACCGTATCCCATCAGCTGCTACTTAATCAAACTCGCAACTTATAATATCAACTCATCTTCCTTTGCATGGTTCCACAGCCATCTGTCTAACCAACAAAAAGCTGCAAAATGGGACAACAAACTCTCACAACATCTGCCAATCACCACTGGCGTACTCCATGGATCTATAGCTGGTCGCCTCCTCTTTTCCATATTTACTAGCTCCCTAAGTTCAGCCACCCAACTTGCCACTATCATCCAATATGACGATGATTCCTCTCTTATCTGCTCAGGCCCCTCCCCAAGAACTTCAACACAAAACACAATCATCTTTCCAAGACATTGAGAATTACCTCTCCAACCATCAACTCATCCTTAACCCAAAGAAGACCAAGTTAATGATCTTCACAAACAAGTCATCCATGCACAGCTCACCACCTCTCTCTATTCGCTCCTCTATTGGTACTAAAATAGAACCTACTTATCAAACAAAGCTTCTAGGTGTCACAATAGATGACAGACTAAAGTTCGATAAACATAGCTCCCTAAATATCAAAAACTCCACTCCAAACTCGGAGCCCTCTATAGGGCCAAACCATACCTTACATACCAAGCCAAACTAGCCACAGCTAGATTTCACTTGCTATCTACCCTCCTTTACTGCTCATCTATCTTCACCAGCCTTCATAAGACTGACCTTAATAACCTACAGCTATGCTATAACAAGATAGCTAATTTGCTGCCAATCAGCCCCATAAAACATAACACTGCTCCTTTCTTCAGCAACTCAACTGGCTGGAACTGCCCAACCTCTTAACACAAAACCAACTTACCTTTGCACAAAAAGTCATCCACAACCCCAGTAACTGCCCTGCTCTTTCAAGCCTGGTACAACCTAACTTTACCTGTAGGGCCTTTAGATCTTCCAACAGACTTATGCTAAAAGTTACCCAGTCTCACAACTACTATGGTGACTCCCGCTACATGTATAAAATAGCTAAGGACTGGAATGCTCGTCCTCATCATATCCAAAATAACCCAAACATGTCCTGATTTAAAAAAGCCCTAAAACATTATCTCAGTAGTAACTGGCTTTGCCTCTGTAAGGCTCCTGGCTAGTTCCTTTCTCCTATTTACTTCACTATCTCCCTTCTCATGCACTTCTCTTTAAGAAGCTAGGATTTATTGCCTCATGCTCCTTCAAACAAATTTGCTTATTCCCTAACAATTTTTGTATAACAGCTACTGTATGCCTTTTGTATTTTTTGCGTATTATACTCTTTCTAACTTAGATATTGTTATCATTTAGCTTTCTTCAATTGCATTTTTTTACACTAGTACTGGTACTTCTCATGTAACTGAGTAAAATTATTTTTTTCCTATTTATGTACATAACTACTAGTTTCTTTCTATTGTTACTGCACTGGAGCTTTTATCCCTGGGTCTTGGCTGAAAATGGGCTACTAGCCCAGTCGGACACTATCTGGTTAACAAATGTAAATAAATAAATAAACTTTATGTATTTTTGGCACATCAAATAGTTCAGGAATCATGGGATCCTTAACTGATAAAAATCTGCATTCTTCCTGACTGACCTCATTTTGCATAAGCATATTGTATAATGCTGCATCAATTTTACGATATGATAGATGCACTTCATTAACTGATACCTCCGTATAAGCATCATCATAAAGTAAATTGAACATATATTGTTCATAATCTATTTGGTGCATAACAGTTAATCCCCCATCTTTATCAGGACACATAAACCTTAAATTAGTCTTTTGTTTTATTTATTAAGCCCTGTTGATGCGGGGGTTAGATTGCGCCATGGAAACAATGGGTGTTTATCATGTAAATGTCTCAAGTCCATCTCACAAACCTGCTCAAACAGTTCAAATATCAGTTGCAAGTCAGGATTAAATGTACTAGGAACTTGTAATGCTCGCATGGCAGTATTAAGGTTAACATGATTAGCCATGATAGATTGTAAATTTAAGTTCCTGGTATAAAATTTGAGTTCACAAATAACTCGAGTCAAGTGCATCCTTCTAGCAGGTACAAATGAATGTCCGTGGCTAAATACATTAGCATGCTCAACTGTAAAATTAAATGAACTATAATTGTAAATTTTAAAATCATGTGCAACATTAGAAATAATGATACAATGAGTTGAATCAATCATCTCCAGTGGCCTCACTGATTCCTCTTGTTCCCTCTGCCCACATTTGAATCGTTTTTCTTGGAATATGGATAGTACTTCTGCTGCTTGCTGTTTGACCTCATGTTCTTTAGTCAGGCTGAGCACCTGAGCAGAGGTTGTTCTAAAGGGGGATATTCATATTCTGAATGGGGATAAACAAATTCAGAAACCAAAGCTTGCTGGAAAACTTCCAAGTCACCTTGCGGATCTATGCTGGAATTTATTGGTGGCTGTGGATAAACTTTCCCTTCAACATAATCTTTACGATCCTGCTCTAGATTTTTTGCTTTATGTTGCAGTATTTTGGTGCAGACAATATACACCTCTGAAAAAATTGAAGAAAACTGTTGTTTTACTTGCTGAAACTGTAAATTCTTATGAATGGGTGTATCAAGCTTGTTGATATCAGCGTAAAGCATGTCCATCTCACAAACATTATTTTTGATTAGGAGCTCCATCAACCTCCAGCCATGGTGATCGAACATGGCTAGGAGCTCTTGATGAAGGAGAGAGTGCTGGACTAAACCCATGGGAAACGTCCACGTTCGGAATCCTTTAATAACTCACTTTGTCCTGATTGACTTCTGAAAATATACATTCTCTTGCTAGAGCTTCCTATATTTTAATATCTTTTTGCAAAATTCAGCAAGTTGCGAGTCCAAATTAGGCACTCCAGGGAATTACCCAAACTGTCATTCACAGGCTGATTTAACCATTGATCCAAGATAAAAGAATCATTACAGCTCTGAAAGGAATCAGGTTGGGAAATACAATGAACTTGCCTCTGCACCTATGTAATTTCAATAATTTGAAACAGCTGTTGTGATTCCATACTTCTGACAGACTGCTGGATCCCAGGAATGGACTGGGAAGAAAAATGTTGCAAAAATTGCTGCATGAAAAAGTAAGACTCAATATGGAATCATTCAAAGCTTGCACACTACAAGTGCTAATCAGCCTTGAACCATCACTTAGTGTATCTCCCATTTGTAATGCACAGGTAGCTCACACTAGATCACACTAAATTACTGCTCGCTTCTGTAGAGATAAGCCAGAGAAGGAAGGAAGCATGTATGGGAGCATGAATGTCCTCCTCCTCCTCCCAACCAGGTAAACCAGGTAAAGATTACAAGTTAGCAAGCTGTGTGTGGAAGGAATGGGTAGGCCACTCAATACCACTTGACTCTTGCCAGATGTGGAATGAATAGATTGATTACACATCATGGGCAGGAATAACTAGGCCATGGAGTGCTTACCTAACCCAAAGATGAATGGATCTTGTTACTGACAGAATGAGGATACCAACTCAGTGCAGGTGGAGGATCCACCTGGCAGGTCCCGCAGAGTTGTTGTAGGAGGAGGAAAAATACAGAGTTACCATTATAAATATTATATATTTTGTATTCATTATGTGATAAAATAATGTCATTATGCATCACTTCACATGGCATATATCATTGTAAGTGTACTTCAGAAGGTTAGTATATTAACACATCAAATATTCTGTGGTATATCACCATCACTCACTAGCAGAACAATGGGACACAATACCGTCACTCCTGCCACTATCAAAATTAACTTTAATTCTTACAAAAGTAAAGCAAATTCAATACTTTCTTGTTATACTGTAAGGTATTTTTGAATGTGTCTCTGGTCCCTTGCCCCTAATGTGAGGGCTATACCCCCACGCACTAGCTAATGATATATACTGATGCCAAGATCATTCTGCCTCAGTTCTGGAGGAATACTCAAACATACTACAGTTTTTGAATTAATATATATATTTCCCCACTCACATTTAAATTGCTGCTTGAAGGATCTCAGGGGTCTTACAAAGCACCATTCACGGCTTATGTAAAACAGCTATATGATCATCTGTAAAAAAGTTAAATGTTTTATGAATAATCATAGCCATTTTTTTATCTGCTTGGCACATGACTGTCACTTCTCCATTAATATCACTACCTCACTGAAGGTCAAGGCATTAGCTGTATTTCATATTAAATGAATCGAGAATGATTTTTAATTTTTATATCAAGAACAACTGCTTTAAAAAAAAGAACAGCTTTTTTGTCTGTTTCTGTGATTACTACAAAGACACGCACATGTTTCTGATAAACGTTATGTTTTAATAAGACTAATGCGACTATATCATTTGCCTGAGACAATGAATAAGATGGAACAATATAATAAAAATGGAAAAAGTACAACAAGCGAACCTTCTTTTCTGATTATTACGTTTTTCAGCAATTCTACAGCCTAAGGAATGGTCTACATGTGGAAGGAAGAAAAACATAAAAAACTAAACAAAAGCTGTATTTGTACTTAAAGGTCCGATAACATTTCAGGAAGCCTTTTGATCCTTACATTACTGACAGGAAAAAAAATATGATTGCTACCAGCAAAAAAAAAAAATAATAATAATATCATAAGATATAAGTATCTGACTTACTCATCTATACAGTGTGCTGCGGTAACGATCCACTTTCCATTAATCAAAGTCCCCCCACATACGTGCATATAGTCTTCATTCTCTCCATACTTCTGTTGTATGGATACCTACGGAAGTTAAACAAATTATGTAATTAAAATTATTACATCTTTGAAACATCATTAACATTCTAGTGATTGAGTATTTAATTTATGTATGCGTATATATATATATATATATATATATATATATATATATATACATATATATATATATATATATATATATATATATATATATATATATGTGTGTGTGTGTGTGTGCGTGTGTATTCATTTATTTATTTTACCTGCCAAGGCCAGTTATTTGGTCTTGCTATCTCTCCACCAATAACACGGTTGAGGACATCACCATGCACTTGGCTACTCACTAGCAATACTGAAAAAAAACAGCACATTGTTTTAATATTTTATACATTTTAGAGTGATAGTCAAACTAACTGTAGCTTTTGCTATTTTTAAAGCAGTTTAATTTTTTTTCTCTTGCATTTGTTTTCGGGGTTGGCATAACATGATGCCTACACGTACATGGAGCTAATTGCTTGCATTACAGTTCAGCATTCATAGTAATGTAGACACATAAAGCAGATAAGGAATTCTCAACTACCTCACATGTTTACTGGTCAGTTAGTTTCTCCCCAAATACTGATATCTAAACTATTCCCTCTTGGCATGCGACATTAATATTTTTGAACATTTTGAAGGTAATACAATATTTGTGTATCTGCTCTTTCAGAGCATAAAAAAATTAGATTCTTTGTGTAATCCTCGTATTATGCCCAGTTAAAGTATGTGCATCCTTGTTGCTGTTTCAAATGCTTCTGCCTTACATGTGCTCGTCTGTAAATGTGTCCTGTTGAAGTAGACTGGATTTGAGGGTTCCCAGTGACTATACAATGGCAAATCCACCTCCATTTGTCTGATGAACACACTTTCTCAACCTAAGAATTACAAAATTCTGTAATTTCTCTTTTGGAACAACAGTCAAAAAAAAGCATAGAAGTTGACTAGGAAAATCAGGAGTACCTTGGACTTGAACCAGTGCTTTGAGATAAAGATGATCATTAGGAAGAGCAGCAACACTGAAATTAGTGAATAAATGGGGTACTATAAAGCATTGATCACACTTGTGAAATATGGCTTTGCAAAAAAAAAGTGGCTGAGAAAGACATTTGTTGACATTGTTAAATGTTTTCTTAGACTGTAAAGCATGTAAACCACTTTATGTGATGAATGTTTAGAAGGACACTAAACAAAAAAAGTAACAATAATTAGAATTCTGTAGATTCTCTGTGCAGAGGAAGAATGGCCTGTAAATATCATCTTGTCACCAGCAGTTTACCAGATATGATTACACCGCTTTATTTCTTACTTTGTGACCACAAACGTCTTTTTTGGTCATGCAGTCTTCCACTTTGCTATTCTGCACCAAGTTAATATTTTCATCTTTTTGATAATGAGCCTATGATGGACACCCCAAATTCTTACCCATTTTTTAGTCTCTTTCTGATACTCTGCTTTTTAAATGCAAGTCATGTGCCAAATGTCACTGTCCTCTGCACAGATGTACAACTTCACCCCCAAACCCTAAAATACCACAAAGACAGTTAATGGTTGTCTCTGCAGGTGACTTATGTAATATTCCATAGATCACTTTCCTTTTTTGGATGGACTTCTTTAAAACCACCTTCCCTTTTTTCTGTGCTACCGTACATCAAGTTCCTAACCATATCTACCACTTAGAAACACAAAAATTACGGACCAGCATGTTACAAACAGCCCTGTTGCTATAGCTTAAGTAGCCATATATATAATTTATAGCATTTATTTATTTATTTAGTATTTATTTATTTCCAGTTTGATGACTGGGGAGGTTCCCTGGGCTCAAGGAGCCCGTTTTCAGTGGAGGCAGAGGGAGAAAAGCTCCATAAAAGACAGTAACAATAAGCAATAAAATAATATTACATATCCATAATACACAGTAACAATAAAAAAAGTAGTATTAAGTTGTAAAACTTAGGAGGGTACAATCAGAAAAAAGTGGAACATGCATTACATACATACATTTGTACTAGGATTGGATCAAAGTTGAACAGATGATTAGTTGTACTGAGGAAGTGGATGATGAGAGCAAGGTTATAAAAATAATTGTAATTCATTTGAATGTTGTTATTCATTTGAACGTAGTTATAGACTGACATTTGTAAACACAATTTTTGCATAGAGGGGTGAAAATAGGTGGAAAGTACATTATTTAAAAAGTATAGATTTGAGACAGACAGTTAAGAACTAGAAAAGGTGTGGTGCATACATCACCATTCAGGATAAGAACTGTGGATAATTTAGTTAAATAGCATCAAACTTTATGAGTTGCCAATAGAGAGATCATATAGTATTTATTTAAAGGGAATTTGACAGTATTTGCAGCTGGGTATCATCTGACCTATCCCCTTAAGCTGTTCAGTAAAAGATCTTTTAGACTACACATCATGGGTAATACCTCCTCATTTGTACATCTTCTTTAATGGTATGCCTTGCTGTGTACATGCACTACATGGTATCAGACGAAAGCTACTTTTATAGGTTATAGGTATATATTAGACTAACAACCACCAGATCCTTTATAAGTCTAGCCGCGCAATCCAACCTAATTGTTTCCCTGTGTATAATGAGTGTTTACTTGGATGGTGTATGTTAGTTAGAAAGTTTCTAGAGGTTATGTGGAGGGTATGTTAGCTTGGGCATTACTGTCTGCTTCTTTCTATCAGAGACATGGGGGCCAGATACATGGGGAATTTCTGATTTCCCATCCATTGCTCAAGGTTATGCTTAATTAGGGTTAGGGATGGACTCAGCTTGACATGGATGAGGACCCTGTTCCAGAGCATGGGGATCTTCTGAGACACATATCTGTCTCACAGACATGTCTTATGTCATAAGCAAATTTTAAATCCTTAGATGCAGTGGTTCTGATGCTGTTCATTTTGTGGATTTGCAAAAGGTCCATCAGGGCTGGATCTGAGTATACCTTGTATGCCAGGCATAGATTGCTTGTCAATAACCTACAGGACACAGAGTATAGAGACAGAGCTTTAAGGTAATCCATATAAGGCAATGTGTTTATACCCTGGATTCCTCTGGTAAGGAACCTTTGTGACCATTCCAGCTGTTGCATATGTCTGGTCAGGTAAATGCTGAAGCGACCATTTTACTCAATGATAGGTCTGATAAGGGCTGAATAAAGTGGAACTATGACTTCCTTGCACTAGGACGCCATGCCCTTACTTATACATTGTCACATTTTACATTTCACTCACTCTTTGATTAGCCCTGTTAGTAGTCATTGAAAAGCAAGAAATTGTAATTAAACCTGACAGATGTAAAGTCAATGCATTGACAGGAGCTCAGGGGCTATGATGTAATATTTTAAACCCAAATACTGAAATGTGGGATACCTAAAGATAGACTAAAAAAATCAAGATGCCAGATTCCATGTGGGCAGTCTCTGGAATTACATTTAGAATATATAAAAATGTATAAGGAGTCCAAAAGTGGTGTTAAAATGTAGGAAACATCAAGGTAATGAAATAAGTATGTTTTTTCAGTTTGTGTGTGTGGTTCTCCTTTAAGTAGTGTGAAACTTTATATATTGTAATGGGCAGTTCATATCCTGATATGTTTGATAACAGAGATGGAATCATCATCATCATCATCTTCTTTCGGCTGTTCCCATTAGGGGTCGCCACAGCAGATCACCTGTTTCCATTTCTTTCTGCCCTCTGCATCTTGCTCTGCCACACCAACCACCTGCAAGTCCTCTCTCACCACATCCATAAACCTTATCTTAGGCCTTCCTCTTTTCCTGTTACCTGGTAGCTTCATCCTTAGCATCTTTTTCCCAATATACTCAGCATCCCTCCTCAGCACATGTCCAAACCAATGTAATTGTGCCTCTCTGGCTTTGTCTCCAAACCTTCCAACCTGGGCTGACCCTCTAATATACCTATTCCTAATCCTGTCCACCCTTGTTACACCCAGTGCAAATCTTATCTTTAATTCTGCCACATCCATCTCAAACACCTGCCTTTTTGTCAATGCCACTGTCTCCAACCCATATAACATAGCTGGTCTCACTACCCTCTTATAGACCTTCCCTTTCACTCTTACAGGTACTCATCTGTCACAAATCACTCCTGACACTCTTCTCCACCCACTCCATCATGCCTGTACTCTCTTCTTCACCTCTCTTCCACACTCACCATTACTCTGAACTATTGACCCCAAGTATTTAAACTCATCCATCTTTGCCACCTCTATTCCTTGCATCCTCACCATTCCTCTATCCTCCCTCTCATTCACACACATATATTCTGTCTTATTCCTGCTGACCTTCATTCCTCTTCTCTCTAGAGCATATCTCCATCTCTCCAGGGTCTCCTCCACCTGTTCCCTACTCTCACTACAGATCACAATGTCATCTGCAAACATCATAGTCCACAGGGTCTCCTGTCTGATCTCGTCTGTCAACCTGTCCATCACCATTGTAAATAAGAAAGGGCTCAGAGCTGATCCTTGATGTAACCCCACCTCCACCTTAAATTCATCCGTCACTCCCACCGCAGACCTCACCGCTGTCACACTACCCTCGTACATATCCTGTACCACTCTTACATACTTCTCTGACACTCCTGACTTCCTCATACAATACCACAACTCCTCTCTAGGCACCCTGTCATATGCTTTCTCTAAGTCTACAAAAACACAATGCAACTCCTTCTGACATTCTCTGTACTTTTCCATCAACACTCTCAGAACAAACATCGCATCTGTAGTGATCTTTCCCAGCATGAAACCATACTGCTGATCACTAATCATCACGTCCCTTCTTAACCTTGCTTCCACTACTCTTTCCCACAACTTCATGCTGTGACTAATCAGTTTAATCCCTCTGTAGTTACTACAGCTCTGCACATCACCCTTATTCTTAAAAATCGGTACCAAAACACTTTTTCTCCATTCCTCAGGCATCCTCTCACTTTCCAAGATTTCATTAAACAATCTGGTTAAAAACTCCACTGCCATTTCACCTAAACACCTCCATGCTTCCACAGATATGTCATCTGGGCCAACAGCCTTTCCATTCTTCATTCTCTTCATAGCCATCCTTACTTCCTCCTTGCTAATCCATTGTACTTCATGATTCACTATCCCTACATCATCCAACCTTCTCTCCCTCTCATTCTCTTCATTCATCAACCCCTCAAAGTACTATTTCCATCTCCTCAACACACTCTCCTCGCTTGTGAGTATGTTTCCCTCATTATCCTTTATCACCTTTACCTGCTGCACATCTTTCCTAGCTCGGTCCCTCTGTCTAGCCAATCGGTACAGGTCCTTTTCTCCCTCCTTAGTGTCCATCCTTTCATACAACTCTTCATATGCCTTATCCTTAGCCTTCGCCACCATTCCTAATTAATGTTGTATTATCACCAAAACTAGTAATAAATTATTGCCGTGACAAAAGTTACCAGATAATTTGCAAATAAAAAATTCCTTGCCAGATCACCATAAAGTTCCATCTCTGTAACTTATTCATACACTCTTTTGTTCATAAACAAATTTATTAACATTCCAACAAAATTATGACTGACAGCCACAAGATTAAATACTACCAATTATAATCTAAAGTCTACTTCCCAATTCCTGGTAGCAAAACAAGCGTCTTTTGAACTGTATTAAAACAGCTCATGAATTTCAAATGTTTATAATATCTTTAATTACTTCTGCCACTTTTTGCCATCAATGAAGCCTTTTAATAGGGCACAATATATTGAACAAAGCCCAAATGGATTACTCGTTATATAAGCCTTCCTAAAAATGGCCGCCGTCAGTACCATATAAGCACATAAATACCTAGTAACAAGCCCGACCCAATTACTCCACTCAAAGTATACAATAAAGTGTGCTGATCTGTTCATGGGTATATAGAGGAACAACTTATTTATGATGATTCTCATAATTTTTTTTTTGGATTCTATGGATATCTGGCATAGATATCTAGATGACTGTTGGTTGGTTTGGAGGTCAGACTCTATTTACAGGAATTTATTGAGTACCTAAATGAGAATAAATGGGGGATCCAATGTACTGTTAATTATCATTCTAAAACTATTGCGGTTTTGGATGTATTAGTTATGGTAATGCAGAATGGTATTTGCAAAGTTCGATCTTTGGGAAGCATCCAAAATTTAACACTCTATTGCATGCCATCAGATGTCACCCTAAACATATACTCAAGCATTTAGGTTAACAAATGAGGTCTCCAGATCTACTTTGTTAAAATATATAGTAAGAAAGAAACAGGTTAAGCAACCTATCAGGCTTATTAATAGTTTTGGTGATAATACAACATTTATTAGGAATGTAATTTTTAAACATTGGGTTATATTGTTGATGGATGATAGACTCAGAGAAATTATACCTTCTAAATGTCTCTTTTCTTATAGAAAAGGGAAAACGATGACAGGTTGGTTCAACCATTATAAAAAGACTCACAATATGAGCAAAGAGAAACATCAGTTTAGTTTAGATGGACAAAGATTAGTGGTTATTATCCTTGTGAACACTGTAATTTTTATAGAGTCATCAATAAAGATAAATATTTTACTTTGAAAAATAGCTCTAGAGTATTTGACATCTCAGTATATGGTAACTGTAATACAGACTGGGTGGTATATTTGGCTACCTGTTCTTGCTCAGCATTTTATGTTGGGCAAACTTTGTGCTCCCGAAAATTAAGAATGTCTGAACATCTGAATGAGATTCAGTGTGCAAGATCTACAAATGTTTTGTATAAACATAATCTTTAACACATGTTTCAGCACACTTTAAGTTCACTATTATTGACAGGATTTGTTTCAAAACAAGTAATAAAGTTTGATGGCATTCATGGTTAAATTATAAGAACAAATGTGGATTATTAAATTAGGGGCCTTATTTGCATCAGGGTTAATGAGCAGTTATAATAGCCAATGATGGTTTAGGGAACTGTATTTGTGTTGAATGTTCTAGTTACTATGTACTGATGAAGGCTTACAGCCGAAATCGGTATGCTTTGCATTAATTCCAATGACTGGAGTTGTTTATTTTAATATCATGTTGTTGTGATATTAAAGTTTAGTTTGGGAAGCTGACAGAGAGTGCTGGCTTTGTAAGAATACCACTTACTGACACTGCAGTTCTAATGAGGGACTTCAAAGGTAATTGTTAATGACAGAGTTGATTGGACGGACATGAGTAGGAGATTAGTCTTCTAACCATAACTAGTTAATTTTTTATGGGATGGAGCAAGTCATGGACTGCCTGCAAGAAATAACATGCTTGGACAGCTGCTGTTGCATTCACTGAGTGAGGTTAAGGAAGTTTTGCCTTATTCCCACTGTTGTACAGTCTTGGATGTAGCATATACAGTAGCAGGAGTGTGGGTGATGCAATCCCCAAGTGAAGATGCAGGAGGTTTGCTCCATACCAAAAAAAACGTGATGTAGTAATGTATGAGTACTTTTGACAATGCACCTATTCAGCAGAATGGATCAAGGATTTTAGATTCGATATTATGTATTTTGATGAATGAGGATACAATAGTGAGAACACAAGGCTGGGAATAAGTGTATTTGTTACTTCACCGCCTTGGGCCAAAGGTTAATTACTTTGTATTTATACAATCACACCTGGAGATACATGTTCTAGACTTGCAGGTCACAACAGGTGCAGAGCTGTCAGCTGATAAACACTTCATTATCAGTTGATTCAAATGGCTGAAAAGGCAGCTGGACAGACTCAGAAAACCCAAACATTTAAGGAGACTCCTTGATAATGTCTGTCAGATGCTTCTGTGCCTATTCTGTATACCATGGATATGAAGTCCAAATAGACTCTGTTCAAGACCTCAGTAAAAGAGGCAGCAGAAAGGAGATGTAATTGAATGGTAGTTGCTTCTTTTCATGAATGTAAAGCTAGGGCCTGCTTGTAGACATCAGCAGTAAATGAAATCATAATTTTAAGTAAAAGGCCTTCCAAACAATAGCGGTATATGGAGGAATCTAGATTGACTGACACCATACCAAAAAGCCAGGAAGGAAATAACGTTGACAGTCAAGGAAACAAAGAATAGTTGTGGGAGACTTTTGATAAAACTATAGAGTCACTTTCAGGTGGCTTCAAATAGAATTTTTCAAACCATCCAGTGACTGAGAAGTTGTTGGAAATGCCTAGCCTGTTCTCAGCAAGGGGTAAGAAACTGACTTTGAAAGGGCACATTGATAGGGGGTAGAAGCCCTTTCTGGAAATCCTGAACCTAGTGGACATGCTATCCTTTTGAGAAGGAGTCCTAAAAAACATTTGTATGACTGGATCCTTTTCTATAAATTAAGTTATTAAAACAATTAAACCATTTCTTTGTGGGTCTCCTGGGGGACTGGATGAAATCTGGCTGGAAATGAGATAATTCTGGACATTACTGGGTTGTAATTCATGAACCTTTTCAGTGTTGCATGGCTGAAGTTGGCAGCATTTTTTGTACTTGCAAAAAAGAGGGTGGTGGTTGCTATTTTCAGAAAGTTACAGGAGGATTATACCTTGACCACACTCCTCAGCCTCCCTTGAAATGTCTACAAGAGAGCAATGGAAAGAAGGCTTTTCCCAACAGGTAAACCTATGATGGAGGAGGAGCAAAACAGCTTATGTAAAGGTTTGTACAGAGGGTAGAGAAAGGCAAGTGAGTATAAAATGGTTGGGGGAATTTGATGTGTTAACCTTTCAGCTGGGCCAAATCACATACATTTCTCTCTCTTTTTTTTAAGATAAAGACACATCATGTAAAATGTCAGATAAATTACATGTTAGACATGTAATTGTACAATTGCTTCCTCTGCCATTACTTAATTCTGCCAACCAAACCTTAATCTGTTCTTATCCAAATCTTGCAAATGTTTAACTACTTAATTCTTCATCTTGCTCTCTCCAAACTCCATAATGTCCCACCTCTTTTCTCCCTTCTTCCACTTTCCTTCTACTATCTTTTTTCTTTCTCTTTTTTCTACTGTCTATCCAACATACTTTTTCCATCCCCTATCCTTCTTCTTTCATCCCTCTTTTCTCTCTCCCCTATATTTATAAGTATTCCTCTTATGTCTTTCTATCTACACATTGTCCTATTGTTTATTCCATGTAACATCTGAATTCCCTTGAACTCCTTGATGCTTATAACTGTTTAAAATATGAACAATTTCATTCTGCCTAGTATTATCATGCCATGTTTCTATTCTCTGTACTATGAACATGTGTTATGTTTGCTGGTAGTATAATGTTTTGTTCAGTTTTAACTGCTTTCTGTAAATTTTGATAATTTCTTTATGTAACTTTCTTGATCTTCTGTAATTCATTTGAATCTTGTTCTGAAACTTTATGTAAGCCTTATTGTTACACTTGAGCTTTTCTCCCCAGCCTCCACTGAAAATGGGCCCATTTTGGCCCAGTAGATTTTCCCAATAAACAAATGTCAATAAAAATAAATAAATAAATAAATGATAAAGGATAGAAGGTTGGAATACAGTTAGTTCCAGAGCATGGACAATTCAATTTGTATGTTTTTTTTGTTTTTATTTGTTAAGTGAGCAAATGCCTTTATGAGTATGGTTCTGTACAATATTATCAATATAGATTAGCAGTCTGAGTTGTGGGAGTCTGGTAGGAACATTGCCTAGACACAAGAAGAAAAGAAGAGGTCTAGGGACAGTCTTTGGAGTACCTCTTTAGTCAGAGTTCCAGTAGTGGAAAAGCTGTTGCCACAGGCATTTCTGAAGGTTCTGTCAGACAGTTATGAGTCAAGGTACAGGCATTTGATAGAAACCATCAGACAGCAGACTTGAAATAAAAAGTTTATGATTAACATTGTCAAATGCCCTTTTTAGATCCAAAAAGATGACTCTAGTGTCAAATACCCTTTTTAGATCCAAAAAGATGGCTCTAGTATTTTCTGTGTTAGACTAGATATGGTCTGTTAGGGTGTAGATGGCAGGAAGAGTGCTTCATTTTTGTCAGAACACGTGTGTGTGTGTGTGTGTGTGTGTGTGTGTGTGTGTGTGTGTGTGTGTGTGTGTGTGTGTGTGTGTGTGTGTGTTTGAGTATGTGTCATTGATTGCAACATACTGAGGTATTTTATTTGTGTCCAGATTTTCTAACTGAGGGCAAATATTAGAAAATGACCTATTTGAGGAAGTGGCATGATTATGTTTAAAGCTGTGTGGGACTATGCTAGTGGTTAGAGAGAGGTTTAGCATAAAGCTAATGGCCTATAAAAGAACTTAAAGGAAAACTCCACCTTAAAACAAAAAAATGATCTTTTAACTCTGTCTCTGTTTTCTGAGTTATTTTAACACCTCAAATCACTCTGACTGCTACTTATAGAATTTTAATACGTTTTATGTAAAATGGCTGTCAATGAGGCTTAACATATCAACGTGATCTTATTTTTCTTCAAGTCTTTCTTCTTCCCATAATCTATTTTAAGTCTGTTTAACTGAGGGCAAATATCAGAAAATGGTCAATAGCTGTTTGAGGAAGTGGTGTGATTACATTTAAAGCTGTGTGGGACTATGCTAGTGTATAGAAAGTGTTTTAGCATAACCCTAATGGCCTATAAAACAACGTAAAGGAAAACTCCACCTCAGAACCAAAAAAAATAAAAAAATCAATTTTTTAACTTTATCTATGTTTTCCGGGTTATTTTAGCACCTCAAAATCACTCTGACTGCTTCTTATAGAATTTTAATATGTTTTCTGCAAAATGGCTGTCAACAGGACTTAACATATCAACTTGATCTTTTTCAAGCCTTTCTTCTCCTTCTTTCGGCTTTTCCCAGTTAGGGGTCACCACAGTGGATCATCTGTCTGCTCATGATTGGCAGTGGAGTTTTTATGGTGTCAAGTTGCCAGCCCAGCACCCAACCTTCCACAGAAGGCACACACATGCACACACTCATACCTTAGGGCTAATTTAGAGTGTCCAATCCACCTACTGCATGTCTTTGGAATGTGGGAGGAAACCGGAGCACCCGGAGGAAACCCACATGACCACAGGGAGGACATGCAGACTTCACACTGAAGGCACCCCAGCAATGCTAACCACTGCACCATCGCTTTCTCTTTCACATAATTCATTTCAAGCCTGCTTTATATGAGTCATGTTAGACATAAGGAAGTAGTGATGTATTCCCATTCCATTGACATATAATGGGATTAGTGTCAGTCACTGTCATCTTATATACTGGCTGTAACAGGGCTGCTTTTTTATTTCTTGAATGGCCCTCATCTGTGTGTGTCTGAGGGATTATTTTATAGTACACAAAGAATTATACAGCTGCAACCAAAACAGTTGTTAAATTGCAGGCCTTTGTCTAAACTATTTTTTTGTAGTCCAAGATGAATTGACAGCCCCTCCCTCTACACTTTGGTAAATGTGCTGATACTTTACAAGGATTACAAGAGAAAATATTTTCTGAATTTTCTCTAAATGTCACAGACATCTTTTATATTATATTCAAGTCATGTTAAAATGTAAACTAGTATAAACAACAAACATTTAAAGCTTAAAGATTAGCATTTCAATACGTTGATGCTGCGTATGTAAATTTGTCAAAAGAGATGACAATTGCCTTTTAACCACTGACTGATCTAATTGCTCTGTTTTGCTGAAAGGCATAGTCACATTGAAAGCAGCTGTTAATCAGTATAAGTTCTCTTCCCTTCTGCAATACAGACAATGGAAAATAGTTTCACACCTCTCTGTTTTGTTTACAGCAGCCTGAGCTCCTGACTACAAATTTCTCTGTCTGTTGTATGGTATGCAAGTGTAGACAAATGCCTATGCAACTTATGTGAGAAGTTAAGCTTTTAAAAAATGGGTGGTCTTTCCCTTCTTTTGATACCAACGTGAGGAAATGAAAGTTTTGTAAAGTACAAGCAGGTTTTAGGTACCTACACAGTACTGGAATCATATTGTAGGGAGAAAAGAACCATAAGAGTTGAGTTAAACTGTAGGAGAAGGTGGAGTTTTCCTTTAAAACTGTAGAGAAGAAACCTTGGGTTATGGATGCAAAAGTTTAGTTTCAGAGGTAATCTGTTTTATCTAGGTATTGTTCACTGTTTCTGAGAAAATAAATTTAAAATAAAATAATAGTTTTTCAATTAGTTTGTAAAAAGGAGAAGGAATGGTGGAAAAGAGATTCTGAGAAAGAGAGGAGAAGAGAATGGAGGTACAGAAACAGTTTAGATTTTAGGAGTAAATGTGTGTTGAATTGTAACGAGATGCCTTTTTTGAGAAAGAGCTTGGGTGTGCAGAGATGTAGAGGTTCCTTAGCATATGTTAGAGCAATGCAATGGCCTGTGCCAGCCACTACAGAATAGCAGCAATATGCTAAAATGCCTGTGAGAGCTGTAACACATGTCCCTGTTACACAGGTGTGTGGCAGAGTGAAATACTTAACAAATGTTTTTTTATTGATTTTTCATCATACGCACCACTTCTAGCCACTGTCTTCAAGCAATATTATGGGCTTCAAAGCAGTAAAACACTTTGTGATTCTACATTTTCCCCTATAATTAGTTGTACATCAGCAGCTAGTTTTTTTCTATAAAGAGATATGGTTTGCTGTTTCCAGTCATGGCACACTTGCTGAATGTTCTTGATATAGATATCAAGATTAACCTCTTGAGTTTTACTTTGCTTCAGTCTTAAGGTGAATTTCTTTACATCCATATCTCAAAAGCATAAAAATGATATGATCAGAGATCATGTCATAATCCTTTTTACTATGCCACCAGCCACTCTGGCATACTGTCTATATGTATTACTCAGGGAAGGATGAAAACAAACATTATGAGAACTATAGACATCTAGCATGGCCACAGGTCAAACACACAGGGGTGTAGCCAGTGAATTCCATTTTGTACTCACTGATGCTTATTGCTACCCCCAGTCTACCTGGCATTTAAAAACTGGTCATATCACTTGAACTGTTGTCCCACTCCCACCCCAGCTGTTCAGTCAAAAACTATTAGAGGTATTGTTTTTAGATTTGCAATCCTCTCTGTAGGCAAACTATATCCATGTTTTTACAAGCATTAATGTAGATGGTTATAGACATCATATGGCTTGATAAAGTCCCCAATGTTTCTAACAGGTTCAGAAAAGAATTGTATTCTTTAGAGTACAAAAAGTCTGCCTGGCCTTGCAAACATATCCCATCACTAGGTTTTTGCTGACAACCACCTGACAGTCTGCCAGCAAGATGTAGCACTGTCACTGCTAAAACAATAATGATTATGTAATGCTATGCAGATACTTCTATACTTGTGTGTCCTGTTAATGGACATGCCAAGCAAAGATACACTGGCACATGGCTTCCTTATAGCACAACCTACAAGGTACATTATAGAAGTGAATTTTCCTTGTCTGTTGTATGTCCATTTGAGATCTGTGATAAATTTTTATGAATCATGTTACTTTCCAACCATGTGCATGTTACTCTATGCAAGTCCCTTGAACAGGACTGGGCTGTGTTTATGAATATAGTAGGTTATCTGTGATATAACAGTCTCAGAGGTGATGATTTCTAATTGGTCTTTTATGGAAGCCCTCACAACACTTGTTAAATGTAATAATCAATTAGACTTATACATGATCTGCTGTTGTGGATATTGATACAATGATTGTGTGTTTGCTTGAGGACAAATATGTATAACTGTTTTTTATAGACCCCTTCTCAATTAATCTCTTACATATAAAAAAGAACAGAAAAGCTCAATAAATAACAAATAACTTCAACTGTAACATTAGTCTAGCTAAAGTCTGAAATTCTATACATCTTTGGGCATCTGTTTTGATATTTTGCTCAGAATTAAAAGTAAACTTTCAGGGGTCATTTCTATAGTTTGTTGCTAGAGAGATGGTTTTGAAAATGCTTGGTCTTGCCTGCCACAGGGAAGAGGTTGAATGCTTTCTTCTGAGCATGAAGTAGGTAGTTGACTATGTTTGTGTAGTTTTCTACTATTGATGACTGTGTGTGCTAGCCTGTTCAGCCGTTAGCATCATGAAGAAAGGAAAATCTGAGTGAAAAAAAAAAATAAAAGTAGGGTTGGGAGGGTGGCCTAATGGTTAAGGTGTTTGCCTTACAAACACAAGGTGCAGGGTTTGAGTCTCACAAGAGATAATTGGCTAGGCTTAAAATGGATCGTAAAGGCAGTTAGCTTAGTACTAATCTATGAACCTATGAACCTATAAACAAATTGCTGTGTCAGCCCTGAAAATGCAGAACCCACCCACTCATATTGTACTCTGCTCAGTAGCACAGTGACAAGGTGCACATCACTTTGCTGGTATTTCAGATTTGACTAGTGGGACTGAAAACAAATGGACAAATATAGAAAGAGTCTGAGTCAATGCCATCAAGCATTCCTCCTGAAGGTCAGGTGTAATGCTGATTGCTTCAAGAGTGCCCCCTAGTGATGATGGTGAGAAGGAGGAGCTAACTTTCAGTGACATTTTAACAAGTCATAAGGATTTAATGAGCACAAACTCACACACACACACACACACACACACACACACACACACACACACACACACACACACACACACACACACACACACACAAAATGTGACAGCATGAGTATATGACAGCATGCACCTGCATTAAGTGCACTGTACTCTTTATAGTTCTCATACCAGGTGACAGAAAGGTCAAGAAGAAGGAAAATCTTAACCTGCATTCTGAGTGATAGTTGTAGTCTTGTCTCCCCTCCTGTACCTAGGCACATGAAACACAAAAATGCAGATTATCCTGCTAACACAAAAAGAGACAGAGAGAGAGAGAGAGAGAGAGAGTGCATTATTTATTTTATTTATTTATTTTATTTTACATTTGTTTACCGGGATAGTCCGACTGGATACATGTCCATTTTCAGCGGAGGCCCGGGGAGAAAAGCTCCACATAGACAAACTAACATAGACTACACAGAATTATTAAAACACATTGATTATATACAATGGGTTAGTAGTGTTCCCTAGTAGGGACTCACAATTCTCATGGACAGACAATTAAAAGTAAGAGACATCAGATTGGAAGCAGAGCTTGGTGATGTAGTTACAAGTTATAATAACTGCAGAATATGCTTTTAGTTTATAACTTAATCAGGGTTGGTACATGGGCATAGCCAATTCACTTTGATATACTGTTTGAGGTTTTTTTTTAAGAGACTTTTGGAGGATTGTAGGGTTATATAGTTTGGCAACGAATTCCAGGTTTTGCCAATGAAGTTGGCAAACAGGGATTCATCAGCAGAGTTATTAGCTTTGTGGGTTTGGACCAGTAGTTTATCGGCTGACCATAGGAATCTTAGGTTGCTATATGGCTTAATAATATTTTTAAGTGAGGGGGTATCCCCAGGGTGATACAAAATTTGGTGCGCTATTAAGAGTTGATTGAATTGAATTAAGCTGTGCAGTTCTAGCCACTCTAGTTGTTTAAGGTTCTGGCAGTGGTGGGTTCTATAGGTGGAGCCAGTGGTGAATCTAGCAATATGATTGTAGCTATGGGACAGCTTACCTATTTCGGATTTGTCGAGGTTTGAGAGTACAGGCGAGGCATATAAAAGAGTAGAGAGTAGGTGTGATCGGGCGATTGCAGTCCTAGCCAGTGGGGTTAAAAATGTCTTGTTTCTATACAGTGACCCAAGCTTCTTATTGATGGTCTGTATGGTTTTGTTGACCTGTAGGTCAAATTTGAGATTATTGCCTATGATAACCCCTAGCAGTTTGGTGTGATTATCTGGGGAAATAGTGGTACCATTGTTAGATGTGACAGAGAATGAAAGTGTGGTGGATCTACTAGTGGGAGAGAAGAGTAGAAGTTTAGTTGTATTGGGGTTCAGAAGTAGGCGTTGGTTGGTGAACCAGTTCTCGATAGTGTTAAATGTATTTTAGGTTAAGATTTGCAAGTCGGATGGGGAGGTGGCTGAGCAGATGAGAGTGGAATTATCTGCGTATTGAATACAGGTGGCTTTAGGGATAGCAGTGTGGAGGTTGTTGATAAAAATAGAGAAGAGTAGTGGACCTAGTATGGACCCTTGAGGGACACCAAGTGTGAGAGGTAACTGGCTGGAGAGTTTACCCTGCCATAGTACTGCCTGCTCTCTAACAGTCAGGTAGGACTGGAACCTCTGGATAACAGGCTTGTTGAGGGAAATAGATTTTAGTGAAAGAATGAGAAGTTCATGGTTGACCATGTCAAGGGCTTTTGATAGGTCAAGAAAGAGTGCAGAGGTTAGCCTATTGTCATTCCTGTTTTGGTTTATGGCAGTAGTAAGGGAAAGGAGGGCTGAGGTGGTGCTGTGGTATGGCCTGAAACCATGCTGGGAGTCGGATAGTAAGTTATTCTGTGAAAGGTATTGCATTAGTTGCTTGTGTACATATTTCTCCGTTATTTTGGCTAGTGGGGAAAGAATGACAATGGGTCTATAGTTGAATATGTCTGAGGAGCTACCACCTTTATGGAGTGGGATGACGTGAGATATTTTCTAGATGGAGGGGATAGCATTTTCGGATAAGGTTCTGTTGATGAGGATAGATATGGGATATGCAATGGCATCTGCAGCTATTTGCAGGTACTCTGCAGGGAGGAGGTCAGCAGCGAGGGTGGTAGGTTTTAGTTTTTTTAGAAGTGTTTTGATAAAACTAGTGGATATTGGTTGGAAGCTAAATTCCAGGTGATTATTAGGTAGATTAGGCATGTGGTTTAAGTTAGCTGATTTGCTAGAGATTGGATTGTTTCAGTGAAAAAGTTATTAAAGGTACTAGCTATGGTCTCTGGGAAACTAAGGGTGTAGTTAGCCGGGGTTGGGGTGGTGGAGTGACCTGGACAAAGTAGTTGATTTAAGCCTGCCCAGAACACTTGAGGGTTGTTGTGGTGTTTTTGTGGGAGATTTTGGTAGTAGCTTTTTTTTTATCCAGTAAGATAGTTTTTTTGTATCATTCCTGAGTTGACGATATTTTAGATGGTCAAGTGGGGCTTTGGTTGTTCTCCAGCTGGCCCAGGCTCTGTTTCTAGTTTTGATTTTAGCTTTGGTATCTTTTGTGAGCCATGGTGCTGTATTTGATATAGTTTTTATTGTATTCCTCTCAAAAAACATGACAAGATGAAGTTGATAAAAATGGAGAGTTAATCAGGGGTGAGATATAGGGTAGATATGAATATTCCAAAAGAAATACAAAATCTTGGTTATTCACACACAGACATACACATACTCACAAACACACACGTACACGCATGTGCATGCATGCACATGTCCACACATGTACTAAAAACAAATTAAGTGAAATTCAAAGTGTATGAGAAAGGATGCTTCAAAAGGCATTCTAATTTATGAAGCAACAGTATATAAAAGGAAATATTTCAAAAGCAGACAAAATAACACAGATACCAGCTGAATAAAACATACAGTTTTGAGCTACAGATTTTAATTCTAAAGAACCCCTTATGTAGTGCTTCCCTGAATGTTTCATATAAAAGAACTGCGGAAACTAAAATTAAGTGCTTTTGTTTAAGTATAAAAATGTTTCCAAATTGTTAATATCAAACCACATCGCTAATTAAAACATTTTCTTATGGTAAACTCTTACTCAAAATTAAGTTGTTGTAAAAAGCATTGCAAACTGTGTATATCTGAGTCTGCAGAAATATTACATGCAGATTACTACTTTCTTGGACTGAAGTCTGTCTTCTAAAACCATTTATTATAAAACATTCTGAAAGGCATTTTTTCAGATTTCACATATCTTACAGTATTTAAGTAATGTCAAATGTCTATGTACTTACCAATAAAAACAAAAAGACCTGCCATTTTCCTAGCTGAAACGAGTGATCACCCACATGGTTGTGGATATATATATATAAATGTGTGTGTGTGCGTGTGTGTGTGTGTGCGCGCATGTGTCTCTGTGTATGTATGTATACAAATACATAAGTTAGAATTTGAAAAATGACTTCCAGATAAGATTAACTCTAACAAATGATAAGGCTGTAAATATAACTCCTAAGAAGAAAATAAAAAAACTTTCAGCAACACCAAAACAAGGAGAAGTAAAGCTCCAGCAGCAGGGATTTAATGATTTATTCTATATAATTACCACCCCTCCTCCTCAGCATGGCAAAAGGACCAGATAAAGGAAATAATTTGTCATGTATGAAGCTGCTGAAAGTCTATAACACTGAATGCTGAAATTTTGCTGTTGGGGTGGATGTGGCAATCTGACATTTTAGTTCAACACAGGTGAAAAATATTTCAGAAGTATGTTTTTCTAGCAGCAATACATAGGATTATGATCAGGCCTCCAACTGTAACCAGGCTATTATGTGTTTGAGAATTGGATGCCAAGAAATTCAGCTCAAGACATTAATCGTGTCATCTGTGCTGAAAACACATAATGAAAGGTTATGATCAGTGATCCATTCATAATTCATTGTAGTACATGAAGCTTTATGTGCCCCAGTTACAGAAAACAAGTAAAACGTAAGAACGCAAAGTGTTTTACTCGCTTTGAAAGCCAATAAAGTATTTAGTGCTGTCAAGCTGGCATATCTCTCATCTTCTTTGCTTAAGAGTACAACGGTCCTTTTGGTATATGCCACACAAGACATCTACAACAACTGGAAAGGCCGCAGAAATACCTCACAAAGAGGATTACTGGCCTCAAACAGATGCCTTACGCAAACTGTCTAAAACAATCCAGCTTTACTCCGTCACATATCGCCTACTCAGAGGCGATCTCTGCCTAACATACAAAGCTATGTCAAACCCACAACTGTTCTATTGGACATGCTCCACTTAAAGAAATCCCAATCCCTCCGAGCTACATGCTCTAGGGACCTAAACCTTGTCACCACAATAAACAGAACATGCTGGAGGGATAGAATCCTGCCCCAGAGACTTCCCATACTCTGGAACAAACTACCTATCTATATCAAACATAGCTCTTCATTAGCACTCTTCAAGGAAAAATCTTGATGATTGGATGGGAAATAGGAAATTCACCCCAGGGATCACCTATGTGGCTCTGCTTGACAGGGGCACAGGAAAATTATTTTCTTGGGTGGCGAAAGCCAGGGTACCTTTTGGTCTAGGCTTGTATAGGCCCTATGGCTGATAGCCTAGTACTTACCTATGAACCTATAAACCTATGAATTCTGGACAAATCAAAAGTAATGGGAGGGTAAAGGAACAAAATGAGGGCAGTTTTTTAATATTGCACTAATTCATATAAAAAGTTAATACAACAACACATTTTGCATCAACATGCATTTTCTGAATAAAATGAAATATAGAACTTTAATGTCTGTCATTACTGTCTGACAGTAAGCTTGCAAATGCATGTTAATTTATCAGAAAATCAAAAATTTTACAAGGGACAGTGAGAAATATGAGACAAAATCAGAGATTTTCTGCAAAACTGGGGACTTATAAGAGGTAAGGAGAACAGGCAGAAATTAACTCCTCTTTAAGCTTTAAAAGTTGTTAGACACCATTCTGTCATACTTTCTATTTGAAGTGTAATAAAGTGAAGTTCTTATAGCTTTAAAAGCTGATTTACCTTTTGTTTCTTTTGTTTGCTGGCCAGCAGTCTCAGAGCTGCAATATCCTTCTAAAATATTTATATCTATAGCTCTATACATATTGAGAGATGCGTGGATGGTAAGGAAAAGTAAAAAGACATTACATCACACAGTTTAAACTCTTTACTGCAACTTGTGACTGAACACTGAACAGTTGATATGAATCCCGCTGCAGATTATTTTAACTATTAAAAATATAAACTGCAATGTGTGTGTGTGTGTGTGTGTGTGTGTGTGTGTGTGTGTGTGTGTGTGTGTGTGTGTGTGTGTGTGTATATATATATATATATATATATATATATATATATATGGGTTCCCTTCAAAAGCTCAAATTACTGAAATCTCGAATTTCAGTATCTCGAGCCTCAAGAAGCCGAATCCACAGAACAGCGAAAGTTCAGAAGCGCAAAATTCAAAACCTCAAATACCGGAGGTTTTGAATTTCACACTTCTGAACTTCCACTGTGGTCATGTATTCATGTAAGTGTGTGTGTGTGTGTGTGTGTGTGTGTGTGTGTGTGTGTGTGTGTGTGTGTGTGTGTGTGTGTGTTAAGGGGTTTGGGTAGGGGCTGTGGTGTGTGTCAGTGTGTTTTGTTGCTGTGATGTGTTTGTGCGAGGAGAATCTAGCTTGTGTGGTGGTGTTTTGTGTGTGTTAGTATGTAGTGCGACCTCGGAGTGAGAATATTTAAGAATGGAAGGTATGAGGGGTGCAGCCCCCCACATGGGGCGTGCAGGGGGGCTTGCCCCCCCCTGCTTTCATGTAGTAGACAGTTGTGTGTGTTTGTGTGTAGAATGGTGTGTCTGTGTGTGTGTGTGTGTGTGTGTGTGTGTGTGTGTGTGTGTGTGTGTGTGTGTGTGTGTAATAACAACGAAAACTGAAAACCGCAAAATTCAAAACCTCCGGTATTCGAGGTTTTGAATTTTGCGGTTTTCAGTTTTCGTTGTTGTATGGATTCGGCTTCTTGAGGCTCGAGATACTGAAATTGGAGATTTCAGTATTTTGAGCTTCTGAAGTGAATCTATATATATATATATATATATATATATATATATATATATATATATATATATATATATACAGTGGATATAAAAAGTTTACACACCCCAAATGCCAGGTTTTTGTGATATAAAAAATGAGACCACAATAAATCATTTCAAAATTTTTCCCACCTTTAATGTGACTTGTAACCTGTACAATTCAATTGAAAAACACACATATCTGTTAGGGGAAAAATATAAAAAATAAAAAACGTATAATACGCTGGTTACATAATTGTGCGTACCCTTAAAATAATACTTTGTTGTGTGTGCACACCCTTAAACTAATAATTTGTTGAAGCACCTTTTGATTTAATTACAGCATTCAGTCTTTTTAGGTAAGAGTCTATCAACATGGCATATCTTGACTTGGCAATATTTGCCCACTCTTCCTTGCAAAAGTGCTCCAAATCTGTCAGATTGCAAGGGCATCTCTTGTGCACATCCCTCTTCAGGTCACCCCCACAGATTTTCTATTGGATTTAGGTCTGGACTCTGGTTGGGCCATTCCAAAACTTTAATTTTCTTCTGGTGAAGCCATTATTTTGTTGATTTGGATGAATGCTTGGGGTCAATGTCGTGTTGAAAGGTGAAATTCCTCTTCATCTTCAACTTTCTAGCAGATGCCTGAAGGTTTTCGGACAAAAGTGATTGGTATTTGACTAAATCCCCAGTTCCAGCTGAAGCTGAAGAAAAGCATCCCCAAAGCATGATACTGCCACCACCATGTTTCACCATGGGGATGATGTCCTTTTGGTGCGGTGTTGTTTTTGCGCCAAATGTACCTTTTGGAATT
This sequence comes from Protopterus annectens, assembly GCF_019279795.1. Classification (NCBI taxonomy): domain Eukaryota; kingdom Metazoa; phylum Chordata; order Ceratodontiformes; family Protopteridae; genus Protopterus; species Protopterus annectens. Next base: position 517,380,412 of record NC_056732.1, read on the forward strand.
GTAGCCAGAAAGTTCAACCTTGGTCTCATCAAACCATAACACATTTTCCCAAATGCTTCTGGGAGACTTGATATACTGTTTTGCAAATTTTAGCTGGGCCTAGATGTTCTTCTGTGTAAGATAAGGCTTGTCTTGCAACTCTACCCCATAGCCTAGACATATGGAGAATACGGGAAATTGTTGTCATATCTAGTACACAACCAGTACTTGCCAGAAATTCCTGCAGCTCCTTCAGTGTTGCTGTAGGTCTCTTGGCAGCCTCCCTGACCAGTTCTTGTCTTGTCTTTTCATCAATTGTGGAGGGACGTCCAGTTCTTTACAACGTCATTGTTGTCCTATATTTTCTCCAATTTTGGTGACTGTCTTCACTGTGTTCCATGGTCTATCCAATGCTGTGGAAATTTTTTGCACACTTCTCCTGACTGATACCTTTTAACAATGAGATCCCTCTGATGCTTTGTAAGCTTTCTGCAAACTATGGCTTTTGCTGTACAGTCAACTGAATAAATATCAGGAAAATCCTACTAGGACAGCTGAACTTTGTTTGGGGTTAATCAGAGTCTCTTTAATTGATGGCAGGTGTGTACCCAAGAAGACTGAATGTTGTAATTAAATCAAAAAGTGCTTCAACAAAGTATTAGTTTAAGGGTGTGCACACACAACAAAGTATTAGTTTAAGGGTGTGCACTCTTATGCAACCAGCTTATTGTATGTTTTTTTTTTTTTATATCCCCCCCCCCCCAACAGATTTGTTTGTTTTTCAATTGAATTATACAGGTTATAGGTCACACTAAAGGTGGGAAAAGTTTTGAAATGATTTATTGTGGTCTCATTTTTTTATATCACAAAAACCTGGCATTTTAACAGGGGTGCGTAAACTTTTTATATCCACTGTGTGTATATATGGTTCCATTTTATAATCTCGAAATACTGAAATCTCGAATTTCAGTATCCTGAGACCATAAAGTGGAAAGCTTGAAATCCCGAAACCCCAAAACCGCGAAAATCAAAATCGCGAACATAAACATACCATACACCACACAGCACATACACCATCCTACCCACACTACAACAAATAAACAAGCAAAACACAAACAAACACAAATCAACAAACCTATACTACATATAAGCAGGGGGGCAAGCCCCCTTGAGCCCCCACACCCCACCTACTTATATATACTAACTCCAAGATCACACCAAACAGACAAAAACAGCAAACTCACCACTAGACACTCTACAGTATCCTAACACACACATCACAAATATGCAAACATTACCACTTCAACACTTAAACACTCATACTTTTACCTGCCTACCCTAACCCACACATAAAATTTCCAGACACACTCACATACACTCAAACACATACCTAAAACCTAAAACATACTCACTTACCTTACATACCAGCCAAATCCACACATTAAACCATACATATGCTCTACATCCGTGTGAAATACTGGAACACCATAACTGTGAATTCGAAATTTCCAGATTTGCGATTATGGAGTTCCGGGATTTAAAAAATTCCACTTTTTGGTCACAGGATACTGAAATTCGAGATTTCAGTATTTCAAAATTATAAAGTGGAACCGTATATAGATATATATATATATATATATATATATATATATATATATATATATATATATATATACAATGGCATGGATGCACTTCTGTACAATTCAAGTATTATGCATGCATTTCCCAGTCCGTTCTTCCCTTCTTCCTGTTTTAAATGGGTAACTCATATACACATGTGGAGTCACTGTAACAGATAAGCTTATGGATGATTCTTTAATACATTTCCTTTTGGACATTAGTCTTTTCTTGTCTAACTTCTCCTCTAATCTCTCAGGTAGCTTCTGTAAGAGATTTTGATTTGCATTCTGAGCATTGAATTTGTATAGCTTCATATGTTCATAAGTAAATACTAGGCAATAATTCCTTCAGGCAGCCTGCAGCCTTACCACTGCAGTCATACTGCATGATCCCCTTACCAAAAGGAATGAGGAGGTGTGACCAGGACTGAATTTTTACATCTTCTTCCACGCATTGTGCTTATTTTTGTGAGGATTAGGAAACTGTTTTGCTTGATATGGAGATTAAGCTCATTCCTTTAGATGGAGCAAGAGGTTTTCTTGTTCTATTCTTGGCTAGGGTGCCTTCTGTGCAGAGTCCGCATGTCTTCTCTGCAATCATGTGGGTTTCCTTCCACCATACAAAGTCATGCATCTGGAGTGTTTCTCCCTGGGCCTCTGCTGGAAATTAGCTTTGTTCCAAGTTGGACTTTCCTAGTAAACAAATGTTAAATAAATAAAAAAGTAGTGAATTCCTGGGAGTGGTATTGATATTGCCAAGAAATTCAGTTTATGTCACAATGTAAACTTTGGTCCCTCGAATGGGTTTCTCTGGTGCTACCAGTTCTACAAATATGTAAGAGACCAATCAGGGCAGATTCATTTACTGCCTTATAATCCAGCCCCATATTACTGCAGAGGTCTGAAAAGAGGTAGAACAGAGAGATAGTTGTTCTGTATAGCTGAGGGAGCTCAAAACTAAGACTATCTTTGTAAGGAAACATAAATACTTTTTTGTTGTTGTTTAAAATGCCTGGATAGGTGCATGCCCAAAGAGATTCATTATAGTTAGGTATTGGCCTGATGAGGGAGGGGTATAGAGGGACAATGACTTATTTTGATATGGGGGCTATGCCTTTAGCAATTAGCTGGACTAAGTAAAAAAAAAGATTTCCAAAAGTATTCAAGACATGGTGGTTGGGGAGAGTTTGCTGTACATGAATTTGCTCTGGTCAGTAATGACAGCATGTTTTTTATTTGGGGGGGGGGGGCATTTATTTAGTTGTTATTTATTTCTCTTTGTTATCCAATATAGAATTACAGATTTCAAAAGAACCCCTTTTCAGTACTCTCCCAGAGAGAAATGCTCCACAATATTGAGTGTAGAATGTTAAAACAATAAAGGATTGAACATTTCAAAGAAACAGTGTAGTAATAATACAACATACACATATGCAAGCATGCATCAAGGAAATACAAGTTGCATGGGTTAAATGAGTCATTGTTAGTTAATAAGAGATCAATGAAATTTATATGGGAACTGCAGGAGTGCATCTGTTTTGCAAAGACTACAATTTTGTATTTATTTGCATTTAGTTTCAGTCCAGGATCCTGGCACCAAGAGTTAGTGAGTGATAGTCCCCTTTGGAGGATATAAGTGTCTTCTGGTAAGTTGATGATTGCTTTGAGTTTGTAGTCATCAGTATATTCAGTCAATAAGAGGAGCCTGATTTCTGCTTTGACACTGGAGAAGTACACGCCAATGACTAATTGTCTGGATGGGTTCCTATTACGAAATCGAAGAGGCTGAAGACTGAACGGCTTTTATATCAGAAATGCTGTTCATCTATATGTTTTTGAGAGATTGCGGTACAGTGAAAATCAGAAAATGTGCCCTTTCCTCACCATAGTGCGATTCCAGAGTTGGTGTATATATAACTAGCGGGGGGGGCACATCTCCCCCACAAAAACGACTTTGAGGTATGGTATTTTCGATTTTTAAGCCATTCAAATGCCAGTCTTTTCGATGTAATATAGACCCGTCTGGATATGGAACCATGGTGGATGCCACTGATGAGTCTTTTAGAGGAAAGTGTGCTGACTGAGCTCTCCCTGTAAGTCAATTAGTCATTAAATCAATGATGTATGACTTTATATTCAGTTGTTACAGTTTTTCTATAATGTCAATGTGAGGAAAAGTATCAAAGGCCTTGTACAGATCCAGGTAGGTAGTCTTCAAAGACTTATCTTCATCAGGTGCCTATGTGGTCTCTGCAAAAATATCAACCAAATTAAGTAGGCAGAATCTACCTTTCACAAGCCATGTTGGTTTGGTCCAAGGGCTTGTAAATTATCAGGAATGGTGTGGTGAGATCAGGGCTGAATAATATGTTCCTTTATTTTACAAATGTTACTAGTGGCTTATAGTTCTCGGGTTCATTAGAGGAATCCTCTTATAGAGGGGTACCATGGCAGCAGTTTTGCTATTCTCAGGTACATACTCAGTGGCTACTCTAAGATTCAATAGCTTGTGAAGGGTTCAGTGAGGCAGTGGTTCATACTAATATTTACATAATTTAGTATGTTATTCGGACCCAAACAGCAAGTGTTCATAGTTTTGGAAATGACTTCTAGGACTTATTTGTAGGTAATCATAGATGGTGGTATTGACTGACTGGTGTGAGGTGGATACTGGAGGAAAGAGGCAAAAGAGGGGAAAAGTTAGTGTTAAACTTGTCCATGAATATATTTGCGATTTCTTCACGGTCAGAGTAGATGATGCCATTGGACCCTTGCTCATTGCAGTGTTGAGTACTGTTTCCAAGATTATTGAAAAAGTTAAAAGAAAGCTTTGTGGTTATCCATATATATTGCCACAATGTTTAATTGTTCATAGTTTGCCTTTAGGATTTGATCTTTTACCTTTTTTTTTTTGCTTACCCTTTTAAGATCACTTTTAGTGCCACGGTTATAAGTTTATTTCTAGGGATAGCACTTTTGTTTATTGAGACTTGGGTCTACCATAGGGACTTGTTTTTAAAATAGGCTTTTTATTTGTGGCATATGGATGCAGATACCTGAGATGGGAGTAGAGCTCAGTAGTATAAGTGTCATCTTTGTTTATGGGGTTATCTTGTGGTGGTTACCACCTAAACTTCACTAGGTCATCAACTAGTTGTAGCAAATTAGTCTTGGAGAAGTCTCTGAAGACACTAGGATTTTAGTTTATCTAGGTCTGGCTTCATAAGGAGAGTATTATTGTACAGTGGTCTGATTTAACCAGTGATGGAGGAAAAAGTAGATGTGGTACAAGATCTGAACTTTTCTCACTCTAAAAATGTGGTGTACAATTCTGAATTCACAGATTTGGTCATTGTTTTGCATTCTTTCTCTGGTATCTTAATCCGATGTTTTTAGTTTCTCATGCAGGCTTGCAAATCCTGACCCTGGACATAGTAAGACATTGATACTTTTTAAAAAAAACATCAATATCAGTGACATTCTAAAGATCTTGAAAATTACCTTAACCCCATTAAATATCAAAACAAACATCTTGCTGGGCACACAGTTAGAACCACACTTTTTGAATGTCTCTTTCAGCGCTGGAAATGTCTTCCAGAAGACTGGAGAAAGAGTTGCTTAAACTGATTAATAATCTTTGTGTATGTTCAACCAAACAACTAGATATGGGCAAATGGAAGGAATCCTGCTGCATTTTTTCTTATATGTTATAGGTTAATAAGATGATCTTTTTACCAAAATTAGACAAGTAAAGGTTAATAATACAAGTACATATTATTACTGAAAGTGCTTGCATAATAACAAATCACAGCTAGGAAGCAGATTATAACATATAGTATGCAATTTTTTCAACTCTTCTGATAAATGCTTTAATTTAACAAGAACTTTCTCTTACATGAAAAATGGAATTTGCATGTTTAGAGGAAATATTTCTCCAATGTCTCTGTTTTAATGATACATATGTTAAATGGTTCATATGCACATGCAAAAAGTTATGCAAGAATGTCCTACAAAAGTGCTCATACAATTATGCAATTGAAAAACTATCATCTTGCTAGGAGACTTCAATTACCCAAACATTAACTGGTGCACACTACTAAAATAAAGGGTCTATATTACGAGATCGAAAACCCGTTTCAGCGAATCTGAATTGAGCGACACCTATAGTGCGAACTACGGTAATGGCGAACATCCAAAACCTCGAAACGCGAAATGTCGAACTGTCATGGTTGGCCTGTCTGTGGTATAGCTCCGTAAGGTAAGTGTGCGATAGTTATGGACCTTAAGGATAGGGTGCAGGTTATGGTAAGTGCATAGATAGGTAATGTATGTAAGGTTTAGTGTATAGTTAGAAGTAGGGTTTTGTTAAGTGTATGTGTGTGGATTATTTGTTTTGTTTGGGTATATGTCTGTAGGGTAAGTGTGTGATAATTACGGACCTTAGGGTTAGGGTGCGGGTTAAGGTAAGTGCATAGATAGTAATGTATGTAAGGTTTAGTGTAGGGTTAGAAGTAGGGTTTGGTTAGTGTATGTATGTGTTTTATTTATTATGTTTAGGTACGTAGTATGTAGCTCGCAGTGGTTTTGGCTGACTATGACGATTCGAGATTTTAAATTTCGTGGTTTGGTGTATTTACGGTTCGGGCTATGTGTGTTGGTGTTGTGGTATTCACTGAAACGGGTTTTCGATTTCATAATATAGACCCAAAATAAATATGCTTAGCATCTCCTAGACTTTGCTAATAGCAATGTGCTGAAGCAAATTGTAAAACTATCCATTAGAGGTTAATATCCTTAAAATGTTTCTTACCAACCTATGCACCACTAGGACCCTACCCCACATTTTCTCATCCTTATTAAAATCTTACCACCACGGTGGGAAGATTAAAATCTTACCACAAATCGGTCATATTCATTTTTAGGGAGGGGGGGTTTCTGTCATACCTAGTGGTACCACCACACCAACAAATTATATCATCTTCAGGAACTTCTCCAAAGCAAATCGACCTCAGCGAATAGAAGACCTTCATAAAATTCCCAAAATTATGGACCCAGCTGAGAGGGCCGTTAAATTTATCTCCAATGTTTACCAGCACCTAAACAGCTGCACAGAAAAATCAGTACCCATCCACACTAAATATTATAGAATATTCAAGAATAAACGCTAGTGAATGCCTATATTAAAAAAAATGTTTAACAAAAGAAGGAAAATAATGAGAACCTGTCAGAAATCCTGTTCCCCTAACTTAGAACCTCACTGAAATATGCCAGCACAAAATATAAGAGCAGAATTAGATCGTGTAAAACAGTACAGGCTTAAAGTCGTCACAGATACCAAAGAAAGCCTTCACTTATGTCATAACATTAAGGAATTCTATCCAATAATGCAGTGAGCTCATCCATAATAATATCATACATCCCAGTCCCAAGGATATAATGAATATATCAGCAGACAAGAGTAGTCTGGTGCTTTTGAAAGACCAACTACATCAATGTCCTTCCTAAGATCTTGAGAATTACTCAATCTACCCACATTGTTGCCCCACATTATCCAGAAAATAGTTTCCCCTTGAAATTACCTTACAACATGTGTTAGAATTTCTGTCAAAGGTAAAAATAATACATCCATGGGACCAGACAACATACCAAGTTGCATTCTCATTAATGCCAAGTATACACAGTCCAAGCTGCTGCTTAAACAGTTAAACTCAATGCTTGATTCCTGATACCTGTTGTACATTAATTTTTATTCCCCTATACAAGGCTGGGCCCCTCTTCAGACCTGAGTAACTATGGGCCCATCACCCTCCCCAGCCATATATGCAAAGCCACGAAATAAATCACAGCAAAACCCATTTATGAAAACATATAAAAGTTAACTTATCTAGACCACTATCAATTTGGTTTTGTAAAGGGCAGATGCTTTCTCTTGCAACTAAGTGTTTTTGAAAACATTATAGAGGCTGTAAACAGTGATCACTCCATGCAGACTGCTCATTTCAGCTTGGCAAAGGCTTTTGATACCATGTCCCATGCTGGTATTATTTAAAAATTAGACAAACTTAATGCAAACACTTACCTTGTATATTGAATTGTAAATTGGCTGTCCAGCAGATTCCAAGTTGTGAAAGTTGCTGATATCCTAGACTCATTATTGAATACAATTCCCCATTTTGTAAGCAAAAATCCAAGCATACCACCAACCAAACTTTCCAGATAGATTTTTTTTTATGATTTTTATTTATGTACTTTTTCATTTACTGTTTGTTTAGTGGCATGCAGCATTGATTGTTAATGACCAATTTAAGCCTCAGTCCAGGGAATGGGAAACAAGGATATATGTAATAGCGGTATCAAATCAAACTGTGAGACAGAGATAGAACATATATATGCATGTAAAAACAGAGTATAGCCAGTCAGCAATGAGAAGGATGAAAAACATAGATAAGACAAAACAACATTTTATTTACTTCACAGTTTAGTCAAACAGTATGCTATACTAATGGGCCTCACTTAATGAAGGTGACATTGATGGAGAACAGGAATACAGTACAGGAAAAATGCCTACTATATGGAGTGTAGAGAAAGAAAAAATGATGAGGGTACATTAGCATGGCTCTCCTTATACTCGGTGGCCTACTGGCTGCTCACAGGTGACCTGTGCCCTCACTTTTGGAGACAAGACATGATCTTATTTAACCTCCTATTTCACCTCAAACCCATTGGGCCTACAAACACAAGCACTAGTGCCCTAAATCTACATGACAAACAAACAAGCCTAGATGGAGGAATAGATTCCTAACTCAATATATTACTGGCCTATTGAATATGTTTCTACTACAGGTCAAATAAAGTACTACTACTGACTGCCTTTAAGGTTACTCTTGATGTTCCAATGGTTACATGCATAATTATGCTAGGGTTGTCATGCACAGCCTGTTTGGGAGGTGAACATTATTAAGTGTTGAAAAAGGTGGAAAGAAGTTTTAAGCATTTCTATTTAAAAGTGTATACACTTGGATATCTTACAGTCCCGATGATTTCTTGCCTGGTAATGTTCCTATGTTTCTGTGTGTTGCTTGTCTGTGTGATTTTTCAGAATCTGTATTCTCACCTTATACTCTGTCTTCAATCCTAACAAAATTCTAGATGCTTTGTCATAATACTTGTTCTGCCATTCCTGATTTCCTCTAAGCAATTGGCCAATACTACTCTTAGTCTCTGGAATTGCCAAATATTAGCCAAATGTCAATAAATAAACAAATAATAGTAGTAAGCAGTTTTGTTTCTATGCTTCCTACTCATGAATACTTACATTGATGAAGGATTTATTCTCTGAAGCGGAGAGTCTCTGTATTGTTATATGGGCGACTGGCAGTTTCTTTCAACAGTATTGTTGCACTCCTTTATGAGGATTTTGCCTGTAGCATCATTTCTACCTGGCAGTTTCTCTGTGGATATCTCAAACTACTTGTAACGTGTTTGAATTCCCAGTCTTGAGGTGGGTTTATGAACTCTTGACTACTGATCTGTGGACCATTGTGTAAAATGACAGTCTGTGAAATTCCAGATATAATAAAAGACTTTACTATAATATATACATGACAATATTTGTTGGTGTCATTCAGTTTAAATACCTATAGGAATGTAGAGTAACCGCCAATGCAATTCTGATCTTGGTCCACTATAAAATGAAGTTGGCTCTGTTCCAAGCTACCATGGTAACTATGGTATATTGTGAGTATTAGCTCTTCTTTAGAATTTTAATTATGAAACTTGCTACATATTTACTATTTTTGTCTATTGTCTCAACTGGATCTAACATTTTCGGCTAAAAGAGAACATCCTGGGTTCTCTCTTTATACGTCACAATAACTAAGTATGACTAATGGATTTTACATCATTTGGTTAGGTTTAATTACATTATCAAATCTGAAGATGAACTCCCCACCATCTGCTCACATATCTATTTTCCATCAAGCCACTATCAAGACTGCTGATTCACCCCCACAAGTATGAGAGCTCTAGTGCCCATTCATTTTCTTGCAGGGTTAGAGCCATCAAAGCTCATTTGTTCCCCTATAGGGCAAGACTGCTTCATAACATGGCCATCAACAAAGTAGCCCTGAGAAGGAATGCCTCTAATCCCACCTTGTGATGTGATATTGGTGTCCAGTCACTGCACCGGGTCACTGCACTGGGTTACAACACTCCTCAAACAGGTACATGCATGCTCTCAAGAGATACCAGATACCCAATTTGCGTAAGCATTTCCATGCCCTTCTCACAGCCATGGCTTAGCTGTCAAGGCCTACATTCCTACTACACTTGGAATTACATGGAGAGCTAGAGAGTAACCAAATCCTTCCGCTAGGGCTGACACTCCAGCAAAAGCCACACCTTGCCTATCCTCAACCCAGCTATACCAGCCACAAGCACATTCAAAGCTCTATTCCGCTGCTCTGCAATGCTGGATAAACATGAGATCTTAAATACTATTGATTTTATCTCTGTGTAAATAACACACTCTGCTGTCTGGTTGCATTGATAGCTAATCTGACCAGCCTTTCCTTTTAAGTTCCTTGAGGAGCTGAGCTACATCTCTTTGTCTTCCAGAAAATACCTTTCAAGCTCTTAAAATTTTCCCCATGGCATTGATAATTACAAACTAACCCACAAGACTTCTATATCTTCCTGCAAAATATCCTGCTTTCATTCCTTAAAACAGGTTCTGCAAAATAGATTATCAATGTGCAGTTGTTTGCTTGGTCTGTACTCCAAAACATCTATTGCAATGTAGGTGGTGTTGTATTCAGTGGTTTCTTTAACACCTGTAGTAGATTATGACCTGCCTTGATTAATACAGACTTATCATAAACATACAAATGCGATTTTCACATTTTCTACAGAGTAGCCTGCATTTACAGTCTCCATGCATACCCCACTCCCATTTGTTAACACCACCTATCAGCTACCTACAATAACAGTATAATTTGATAATTTTTTTTGTAAGGGTATATATATGTACACGTATTAAAGTAAACTCAAATGATTAAGTAAAGATGGACCCCTGCCCTCAAAAAAAAAAAAATAATATATATATATATATATATATATATGACTTTACTATATTTTAATAACTGTCTCCTTTGTATATTGTACTTTCTTTATTGTCTCTAGATATTTCTGTTAAATTTTATGCAAAACCGACACTGTACCTGTCAATGTTGTTCTTGTTTTATTGGAGCTTTTCTGCCCGGTCCTCCGCTGAAAATGGGCTCACACCCAGACGGACTATCCCGGTCAACAAATGTAAAATAAATAAATAAATCTCTTAACAGTCTGGATGCATCTGTAAATGCTCTCAGGCCTATGCTAATGATTTTTTTGTAACAACAGTGTTCCATGACTATATTAACTCACATCAAATTGCAGCACAACTAATTTAGACATAGCAAAATAATTCAGAGCTGGTGCATTAGTCACAAGCTTCTTTCCAAAGCTTTCTTCCTGATCTATGTAATGCATTAAAAGCTTCCTTAATGACATACTAACCACTGACATGCTTAGCATGAACCTGGATACTGTGCTGTTCTGAGAAATCTCATGAGGGATTGCCCTTTCTCCAGCTTTAGTGTAAGCGTGATGTCTTTCACTTTCTCTGTATCTGGTTTCAGACTCTCTGCCATAAGAATATGACCTTTGTTCTTCAGAGAAGTCACCCAAATGTGATACATATTCCATTTCTGTTTTAAACTGTACTGGCCTCAGTCTGTTCATCACGTTGAGCATCCTCAAAGCATTCTGCTTTTTAGCTTCACTCATACCAAGCGATCATCAGTTATATTATTTATTTTATTTAACATTTGTTGACCGGGAAAGTCCGACTAGGTTCCACAGATCCTGTTTTCAGCAGAGGCCTGGGGAGAAATGCATATTAACTATATCATCTAGTCTTTCTGCAATTTTTGCCACAGCTCTCTGAAATAGCTCTGTTGTAGATGTAATATCGAAGCAAATCTGAAATGTTTACCTTCCAAATGACATAATGCATATTTATATATTGATAGAGACAGAGAAGGAGATTTGAACTGGCTTCATCTAACTTGTTTTTCAAGAAACTCAGGTTAGAGTCTAGTACATAAAATATCTGACAGCGGGCATTATTGACATAACTTTCTCAAAAACTGTAACTGAGAGCATTCTTTCTGAGCCACTTTGTTCAGATCGTGGAGTCTAGGCAGATTCTAAATTTACTTTGCTTTACAACTGTAACTATACTGTTAAGCTACTCAGTGAAGTCTATCTGTTTAATAGAAATGCAAAGAGTATCCATTCTTTTAAGCTCTTGTTCTAGTCTTTTCTTTATGACCACATGTACTCCAATAGGTGAATGAACTACCAGTACTGTAACAGCAAATACTTTGATGTAGAATTTACATGTAAACTGCCTCAAACAGTAAATAAATCGGCATCATTTTCCAAAATGGAATTGCTTGCACTGGATTCTGTAGTTTTCCAATTAATCTCAGTCTTAGGCCCTCTCCTTTTTATGGGATGTATGCCATTGATATATCTGATTAGGGAAAATGGCCCAGCATATCATAAAGTTATAATGTCCAGCTATAGCAAAGCAGTTAGGCCTTTGCCAATTGATTGAGATATTTAGAGAGCTATGAAAATCATTATAATGCAAAATATAATATGCAAATATCTCTTTAGCTACACTAGGCACCAGTCAAATATCAGTGTATTTGTGTTTGCTATCCTGTAAGCTTTAAGAGAAAATATTCTAATACCTTGTTTGTAGCATGGTTTTGGAATTATTAATGCAAATCTAGGAAGAAAGAGGTCATAGTCTCCCTCTAGTCTTCCCTCATTAGACCATTCATCAAGTTTAATGCCCCATTTGGCATGTACCTCACTACACACCTGCAACAGCTGGAGAGGCCACAGAAGTGCCTCATGAAGAGGATCCTAGGCATTCAACACATGTCCTACATGGACAGACTCAAAAGACACCAGCTATTCTTTGCCTCATATCACCTACTTAGAGGTAATCTCTGCTTGACTTACAAAGCCATGTCTGACCCAGCTCTGTTAGAAATGCTACATCTAAAGAAATCCCAATCCCTCCACACCACACGCTCCAGAGACCTCAACCTCATTACCACAATCAGCAATACATGCTGGAGGGACAGGTTCATAACCCAGAGACTGCCCATGCGCTGGAATAGACTTCCCATACATGTCAAACAGAGCACCTCACTGTCCCTCTTCAAGAGAAATCTTGATGAGTGGATGGGTAATAGAAAGTTCACCCCAGGGATCACTCCAGTGGCTCTACTCGACAGAAGCACTGTGAACTAAGGTCAGGTGGCATAATGCCAGGGTAATCCTATGGGCTAGGCTTGTAAAGGCTCCAGGGCCATTAGCCTAATACACACCTATGAACCTATATGAACAATCAATATTTGATGCCTAGGGGTTTCCATTGGATGTAACTGAAGAAACACCTGGAGGCATCATTCAGCTGTAATGAGTTTAAGAAAGGTTTATTAATAGACTTTTAATTGCATTTATTACAAAAATTTGTTTTATATACTTATATTAGTAAGCAATTATATGATATAAAACATGAAGTGAGGAGCAAACTCGGGGGGCCACTGGTGTGGGAATATGTAGAGTACAGATAATGCAAACATAATCACAATTTGGTTTAGTACTGTAAATTATGCTAATTGCACATTTGTCCTACCTAAGCCATCAGAGATTATTTTTTACTGTATATGCCACAGATGTGATGCTCTGGGTCTCTGCACAAAGAACTATAAGGACACTGTTTCTAGCATAAAAGTTCCCAGGCGACTCTCATTTTTATCATGTTTTGCAAACTACTTACAGTAAGTGCTGTGGAATAGTGATAAATGTTTGCAGCTGCTATGATATATGGTTTGTTTTTAGTCTGTAAGCAAGAGGTTGTCCTTATCATCATGTCAGAAATGTGAAACTGAACATCTGCACTACAGAGTCCTTTGTAGTTATTTTTAAATATATGTAGAAATTGTTGACAACATGACCTTAAAAACTTATCAGTCTCACTTTATGTTTCCATCCTAACACATAGACATGTTAAGTGTTTAGTTCTCACATACATAACAGCTTAAAGAATACCAGCCTAACATTTTTTACAGATGGAAAGATCCAGCATTACATTCTGCTTTCCAGTTAAAGACTGCTGTCCCTCTTCATTTAGTAAGAAATATATTTTTGCAGTTCTTCCTCTTATCCTTTTTCCATTTCTCACTTACTCTTTAGCGAGCATAACAGAACATTATTCGCCTTAGCAACATCTGTGATGCAGTGAGTCTGTGTGCCTCAAGGTCTGGATATCAAAACAGAAATTTCAAAAGTCTAGCAGTGCAAAGCATTCTGCAATTGTAACTGCACAGACATGCTTAATTTTAGCAAAAGTCTACAGCAGTCAGCTGTACCACTGATTCAAACAGAAACACAAAACTCTTACAATATCACAGTTCTGCAGTAAATTGAACAGTTTAGAATTGTGTATTAGTTAATTTCTATTGTTAGCAGGCCCCTTTCCCCAACTGCCGGCAAAAATGCTTCCATTCAGCAAGCATTTATAGCGTCTACCACAGACAGTACTTTAAGTTATTACAGCCAACTCTGCAAGATGCATAAAAAAACATAAATAAAAGCACTACAATAAAATAGCAGTCAGTTCACTTACAAGCTCAGAGGATTCCTTCATTGCAAAATCGATTTCCTGAGCAGGGATCATTCTGTGCATGCTCAGACTAATTGGCTGTTGCTGCTAGTACAGCAGCAGCTATTACCCACTTTGTTACTATCCCACCCTGAATTCCTTGCCACCCCTGACCACTGCAATTTAACCATGCCCTGATACACACCACTAATGCCTTATTAACATCCCCCACTTAATGAGTAACATTTTACCATTAATATCTTCCCAATTCCACATCCAAAAATCAAAAATATTGCACTTGTATACTTCCAAATCAACTCACTTATCTCCTATCCAGCCAAAAAAGAAAGTGCCAACATCAGTGAAACATACCTAACCTCATTCCACCTGTCTGATAATCAGCACATCTATTTCCTTCCGCAATAACTACAGACGCTGCAATTCAAAACATTCATTCCTATAACATTCCCGCCACTTTGCTTCAACATGTTCACAAATGTACAATGTCCAGATTCAGTCATTCTTCTGTCACCTCCCACATCAAAACAACAACAATCTCACAGGCACCCTACTAGAACAAATCAGAGCCTTTCTAACCAGTCACACACCTGACATAGAATCCTGTTTAAAAAGTGACAACCCCAACATTCATCACTTCTTTCCTGAGTACAAATACATATTTGATGCCTGCTCAGGTAATAGGAAAGGTGGAAGGATAATATTCCTGTACAAATCGACCCTTACCTTCTCTATAGTGACCCACGCCAATACTACCTCAAACTATGAACCTAGCTTGCTGCTAGCCAAACTTCCATCCACCAGTAGCCATCTATATCTAGCCATAGCATACCCCCCACACACACTACCCTCTTCATTAATAAAATTCTAAACTCAAATATAAAATACTATGGCTAACATACCACAAAACAAACACAACATTATATTCGGGGATTTCAACTGAAAATATCTGATACTCTCCTCCCAAGATAAATCCAAATTCCTAGTTAATCTTAACCTAAAATAACTAGAATGCAAACTTACCAGACCCAACTATAAAATTAGCCACTGCATTGTCACTGACCTCATATTCATCTCATACTCAGCTAACATCACTGCTGTTACCACCCACCCCAATACTTTCAGTGATCACAACCCTATAACTTTCTACATTTAAAACTTCAAAATAAAACACTCTCCAACGTTGATCTCATTTAGGCCAACATCTAAACAACTGTTTCAAACTCTTTCACCTCCCAGCTATGGACTGGTCTCCAGTACTCAACCTTATAAACACAAATACAGTCACTGTACAACTCACAGAACATCTCCTCTCCCTTCAGAACACTAATTTCCCTTTAATTTCCAGACATGTCAAACACGCTAATGCAGACTGTCTAATCAAAGAACTTAAAACACAATGCAAGATTGAAATGATACCTGGTAAATTTGGAATCAAGACCCATCAATGTTCACAAAAAAATATTTTACCCCTCAAAGGAATATCAAGAAATAGGCAATTCAAATGCACAAAGCCATATACATGTCACCCAGGGAAATCTTCATCCTACACTCACCCAAACAATTCTGGCAAGAGGTAAACAAAGTAACAGGTAGGCCCCACAAAGAAACCTCTACCCAGGGCTACATGCCTAGCCAATCCACCATTCTCTCTCTGTCTCTCTCTCTCTCTCTCTCTCTTCCATCAGACTTCCTGAAGGAATAATACAACCTACTTCACCTCCATCAAAATATCCTCTAGCCTCCACACAGAAACTAGACCCCCAGAATATATACCACTCTTTTACTTCATCAAATAACATCTAAACAAATTGCCCCATTGATGGAGCAAATACAACTTGACTCCCCTACTGGCACATACAGTATTTGGCCATGGTTCCTATACCACTGCAGAGAATTCTTCCTCAACCCTGTAGCCCACATATATAACCTTTGCCTAACAAAAAACAAAATTAATAGCCTCCATTTAGAAATCTGCCTACATCTGACCAGTGCCACAAATTCCAAATCCAATCAGCAACAGTCTTGGTTAACCAATCTCAATACTGCCAACAACTGGCAAAATCATAGAAAAACTTATTAGTGAGTAACGTATCGCATATCTCCAAAAATATCACATACTCTCTAATAAACAACATTGATTCTGGCCTGGGAAAAGTATTCTGATTACTCTGTGGGCCCTAATTGACTACATCCTCTGCAACATGGATAAAGGACACCTAACAGGTGCAGTCATCATTGATTTTACTAAAGCCTTTGACATTGCTTACCCCTCCATGCTACACATGCAGCTGTTAGACATTGGAAACAGCTCACAGGCCACACTATGGTTTCAAGTTTTCTCACCCAAAGAACCTTCCTTTTGTCAACCTGCCCACACATATTCTAGTGTCCCCCAAGGCTCTATACTGGCTCCTCTCAATTCTCCATTCTTATAAACAAACTCCCAACTGATCTATATCAATGTCAACTCCTACCATACACTGATGGCATGGTGATTTATAGATATGGAACAAATCACCTAGACATATCGATGTCAACTCCTGTACACTGATGACACGGTGATTTATAGATCTAGAACAAATCACCTAGACATATCAAGATCAACTCCTAACAATCACTGATGGCACAGTGATTTATAGATCTAGAACAAATCACCTAGACATATAAAAGCAACTACAACTGGAGTGTCTATATCTAAATGACTGTCTCACAACTAAGCAACTCTTTACTGAAAAAAAAAACTCTTGGCACTAACAAAAGATTAGTAACATACCATAAAACACTACACATCACCGATCAGTTCACTAACCCACTAGAAACTGCAACATCTTTTAGACAGCAGGAATTTAGCTTGACCAAGCCCTAAACTTTCACAAAGATATTTAAAATCTCAGACCAAAGATCAACTACTTACTATTCTGGGCACAAAATATTATCCCAGGTGTCTCTCCCCTGCCTGAGTTGCCATTAGTAAAGAAGTCCTTATCCAGCTCAAATATGGTTTGTTCCTTTTTGCTACTGCCTCTCACAAAAATACAGAAATACTTCAATCAAGCTGTAACAAAATCTGCCACTTCAATACCATCTTTCCTTATATGGAATATCTCTGTGTTACCCTATCAAAAGCCAAATGGCTGCAGGAGGCAGATCAAGCCACCTCTTAGGCTCCCTACTCTTCAAATTGTTTAAGCAAGACACCCCATCATTACTCACTGTGAAGCTGAAGGCAGCCACACAACACTACAACTTCAGAAACCATGCTAAACCAGGACCTCCACCTCAAATACTCACCTCTAAACTTTACTGCACTACCACAGCTTCTTGGTTCCAGCTCCCAAAATATATCATTCCCTAGCTGAACATATAACTGAAATGTCAGAATACTCCTGCCTCTTATGCCAACTTCTGCTTGAAAAATTTAAATGTAACTGCAACAAGACAGATCATGACGCATAACTAATCAAACCTCCTACATCTACTTATTGCCCATTACATTGACACCTGTACATCACATTCTAACACCTGATACAACAAACACCTTGTACATATGTATAATACATCTTCACCCCCTACTAACCCCTTCCATATTTGCTTTCCACCACTAACATTGGACTACCCTGTCCTTTCCTGATATTGCTGTATTTGTTATCTTTCTGTTGGTGAATCATCCAACATACTTTACTTCTCATTATACCACAGTTTTTACTAAAATACATTGTTGTCATGGTGACATTATGTATAATTACTGGAACTCATTGTTGTAACACTGGTTATCATGTATTTGTAGTATTATGTTCTGTTTATGTGTTGCAGTAATTGTTTTCATTACAGCCTGGGATGGACCTGATTAATGGTTTACACTGGTAAAAAAATAAAAGAAGAAAAAATATAAAGGCAAAATGAAACACTTATATAAACAGTAATGGTCTTACCACCCCATTTATAAGTTGGTTTCACTGTTGATATACTTGTTGCCTTTATATAACAGAGTTTCTGTGGTAATTTTCATGTGTGTTTCACATCTATTTTAATATGCATTTGTATTTCTGCACTGTCTTTCTTTTTTATAGTGTATCTTCGGCTTACCTCTTAGATCAAACAATGCCTGGCATGTGTGTGTGTGTGTGTGTGTGTGTGTGTGTGTGTGTGTGTGTGTGTGTGTGAAATTTGACTACAAGGTTACTGTGGCTGCTTGTTTTCTGTTACTATGGGGACTGTTGTGTTTCATGTTATCACTTCTCGCCTCTTCCTGTATTGTTTAATTTTCTGTTTGTGGAGTTTACGATTTCACTTTCTTCAAGAAGATTTTTTACATTTGTGGATGTTTTTTACTGTTCCTCATGAGATAATATATTTAAGTTTTTAGAACTTTTATTACTGCAAATTGTGTTTACTTTGTTTCACAGTCCTTATCCATGTTTTGTTCTATTTGTTTTTATTATTTTTATGCAGACTTATATAGTTGAATTTGGGGTGTGTTGTTCTGCTATTTAGTGCTTTTATTGTTTATATCTTTTTTGTAGTATTTCAGTGTTTCATGATTTTTCCATGTTAAATGAATTTTCATGATTGTGGCAGTGTGTTTGATTTTGAATTTTGTAAAGTAGGGATCTTGACTGAATGTGCAGTCTAGCTGGTCTACACTTGCTTTCTCTCATGCATGAAATTGATTTGATGCACAGGCAGCTTTCAGTCTCATAGGTTGGTTTCCCCTGTCCATGCTAGCATGTGTGTGTCAATGTGTTTAAGTTTGTCTGTCTGTCTGTGTTTCTCTCCATGTGTGTGTTTTGGCAATAAATGCTTACATAAATTATTTTTTGGATGAAAAATACTTCAACAACAATTATATATATTACAGCAACTTTGAAACATTAGGTGGAGAAACTATTTTTATTTCAAGAATATAAACACATCTGTATATAATAAAAAAAAATATGAAACAATTTAGCACTAGCTTATTATATAAGTTCAATAATGTCTTCCAGGGGGGGTGTTACAGGGGAATTAATGGACCTCCTGGGGTATAGAGACCCTCTGCCTGTGGTGTTAGGCCTCAGAACACACCTGGGTGGTCTGTTACTACATCTAATAACACTCATCCTGTCAGATATTATAACAATAATCGTCAATATCAATGCAGTATATTGAAGATTTACCCATGGTCAGTGTGGTTTAATCATGAGGTCAAAGCCCAAGTGATTAAGTAAAGCCAACCATCAGTAAATCTTCAATATACTACACCACAGAGTCAGTTATTGCTATTATACAATGACATTATTTAAGAAAAAAATGACCTACTTTTCTTAAATAATGTCTTTGTATAGTGGCGCTGTGGTGTTCTTTGTCTTCTGTTGCATATCCTGTTGCTTTTTTGATGTAATGTGCATGTGTATGGGACTTACGTTTCCATGCTTACCCAGCACATCAGTGCTTTGGAAAGGAAGCAATAGAGAAATTAAGGTCTCTGTTGTTTCTTTTCTTTTTTTTTTTAAACAAACAAACAAAAAAAAAAAAAAAGGTTTCAGACACTTTAGGGGTAGGAGAGAGGCAGAATGGAGGAAATTCAAGAAAAATCAGGTATGTTTCTTTAGTTTTAAATAACATACCTGATTTTCCTAGTATTTTCTCCATCCTGTCTCTCTCATATGTCAGGATTTCTAATTTCATTTCTTTTTATTTAAAAATTTTAAAAGTTACATTATATACCAATGGAAGAAAGTCTGGATGACCAGACCTTTTTCCACTGGTATATGCTTGGATTTAAAATGGGCATGCTGGCTGGGCCAACCAATCAGCATGCTACTTTTTGAATGCTAATAGCCAGTTATTGTATAATATTGTTTGCTTAACACCTTACCCTCTTTTTGCAGTATGGGCTGTTGTGTCCTATGAAATAATATTTAAAGTCACTGAGCTGATAATTAGATAGGTTAGACACTATATTATGTTTCAGTTCAGTCATTTTACCTCAGTAGTATTGCTCATACCTCCCAACCGTACTGAATTATTTGTTTTTTACTGAGTTTTGGGGTTCAAATAATGGGGTTCACGATTCCTGAGTGGCACCCCTTAATTTCCAAATTTCCCACCTGTTTATTTGAAATTTTTTCCCCGCTTTTTTAGCTGACATCATCACATGCATGATGACGCCAGCTCTATGAAATGGCCTGCCAGCCTGTTGGAACTGAGCTCTCAATAACATGTGTGCATGCATTTGCAGATGTGAGTATTCCTTAGCTGTTAATGTGCATTTCCAGCCACAAGGGTTCCTTAGCTGTTAATGGGCAGAACAAAGCTGTTGCAGAGTTAACAAAGGTTCCTTAGTGGATAGCTGCAAGGTGGCCACGAGGCTAGAGGTAATTAGTGTTTTGCTGCAGAGTTGAGGAAATTAGTCTTTTGCTGCAGAGTTAACAATGGTTCCTCTTCCGGGAATGGAACAAACAAAGCTGTGTGTGTTAGTGTTTTGCTGCAGAGTTAACAATGGTTCCTCTTCCGGGAATGGAACAAACAAAGCTGTGTGTGTTAGTGTTTTGCTGCAGAGTTAACAATGGTTCCTTAATGGGTAGCACAAAGCTGTTAGCGTTTGCTGCAGAGTTGAGATAATTAGTGTTTTGCTGCAGAGTTAACAAACAACAAAGCTATTAGTGTTTTAGAGTTGAGGTAATTAGTGTTTTGCTGTTAGTGTTTTAGAGTTGAGGTAATTAGTGCATGTGTGTGCGTATGTGTGCATAATGCCTCAGGTGAATATACCTACTCACGCTCAAACCCTGTACCTTGGGTACAGGTAACAGGAGCCTAAAGTCCCTACCCACCACCACTTGTGAAATTTATGTATCATATTTTTGTTCTGTTCCTCATAAAATCTGTGGTTTTCTGCATTTTTGTGGCAAATCAGTGGATTGAATTCACTAAATAATGACAGGCATTTGAATTTCAGACTTCATATTCTTCAGAAAATAAATGGTAACACACAACCTTTTATTCTAGTAATTTTCTAAGTTTATCAGATCAGTATTTGAAATTTGTCCCTATTTTAGGGGCTGTAGTTCCCCATTATTGGCTTTGTCCAGGTTTTTTTTGTGCTGAGAGTTTGAAAGCTATGAGAACTGAAAACTGAATTCTGTATTCCCCCATTATTGGCTTTGTTCACTAAATGATAACCATTTAAGTTTCAGTCTTCCTATCTTTCAGGAAACTGCTGATTTGGCATAGTGGTATGTTGCTTTAAATGTAGTGCACATGGTCCTGGGTCCAATAATTGGCAGTGAAATGTATGGTAGTAACACAACATTTTATTCTAGCAACTTTCCAAAATTATTCAAGCAATGTTTAAAATGTGTCCCTGTTTTTTGGGCTTTTGTCCCTCCCAATAAATTTTGGCTTTTTCCAGCTTTCTTGTGCTGCAAAGTTGAGAGATACAGTTGAGTGTCGAGTGGATTTTGCAAGGAGCTGAGAAATTCAGGGGAAGAGCAGTTTAGTGTTGGGTATGCTGAGTCTGCTTGCATTGTTAATAGCATAACAGGTTAAATAATTGCTTTTAATGCAGAAGGTTGTGGGTTCTACTCCCACAGTATGTAGATGCATTGCTGGTGCTGTACTGTGCTGTTGTACTTTTAAAGGGGTTGGGTGTAACAAGTCAAGGCTGTAGCTGCAGATACAACAGAAGTGAGAAAATATCATGCACAAGGGCATTTGTGCCTCAGTTGAAAAATCAAAAAATATCATTAACCCAAATTCAGGAACAGAAAATCAGAATTATTATGTTCTGTGCTGCATTATAAGAAAAATATTTTTAACAAGTACAGTACATTTTCCAGCATTCAAGATAAAACATATTTTTCCCCTGCAGACAGTGGAGAAGCAAGAGTTGCCAGTTAACAGCACTTGGATTACAATGATAGTTTTGATGCTTCAGGATGAATGCAGAAGAGGGTCTGTCAGTACTTGGACTAAAAATTATAAGTCTTAAAACATGCAGTTCGCCTAGTTTATTTTGTTGTGAATTTACAGCTATTGAGTTGGTCTGATAACACAGAGTAAGTCAAGCAAAAAACTGAAATTGAAAATAAGTTTGAGAAGCTGTGCAAGATGACCATGGCTTACACTACTGTCATTCTCTCTCTCTCTCTCTATATATATATATATATATATATGTGTGTGTGTGTGTGTGTGTGTGTGTGTGTGTGTGTGTGTGTGTGTGTGTGTTTGTGTGTAATTAGACTTTTATGATAGAAATGTTCTGTATTGGACAGTTTTGTCATTATTGGTTCATACATTTTGTTTCATTGCCTACTGTAAAAATGTTCAAACAATAAATTTAAAATGCCCTCTAAGTCTAACAATGGTGCTGTATTATACAAGGAATATAACTTAATAAAGTCAGGAAAGTGTATCAAAGAACACATGTATGTTTCTTGTTTTGTATGCAAGAGGCCTATGATTTGAAAACAGTCCAAAGGTAATCTTTATCCATCACTGGCCACATGCATTTTCTTTGGATGTAGTGTGGGTTTCAATGCTGTTTCAATTAATGTGAGTTTCAAGGGCAGAGAAATTTTAATGCTGTCTATTTTCATTGTGAGACAGTATTGTTTTGTTTAGCAGATGTCTATTAGTGTTTGTGCATTGTGCTGTAAAATGTAAAAATACAATCCAAATAATCATTGTAGAAGTAAAGCAGTATGCACATTAGTGTTTATGGTAAATGGGTTGTAATAGTCATATAATGGGACATTGGAATGGCTGCATGGGGACTCTGGTGCCATATTTTGGTTGTCTGTTCTTCAGTTTATGTTTGAAAGTTGGTATCCCATACTTCCATTGGAGTGGGCAGGGTTACATAATTTTATATGCTTATTTTATGTTAATAAGCATACATATTTGTACCTATTTTTCATGGGCCTTGTCCAAATTTTTGATGTTTCCAGGTTAGGAGGTATGCTTCATTTGTAGATGAACAATGAAATACAAAGTTGTTTGTTAGCAGCAACCTCTTCATTAGTTACAGATCTCTTTAATGTGGAATTATTTAGATGACTTTTACTTCTGCAGAGATTGTGCATATTTACTGATACTGGTGGATTGTAGAAGTCTGAGTAGACTTTTATGCTGGAAATGTTCTGAATTGAGTAATTTTGTCATTATTATTGGTTCATGTATTTTGTTTCATTGCTTACTGGAAAAATGTTCAAAACAATAAATTTAAAATGCCCTCTAACAAGTGTGCTGCATTATACAAGGAATATATTTAACACAATTGGGAAGGTCAGTTGGTATCCCACAATTCCATTGAAGTGGGTGGGGTTGCATTAATTATGTATGCAAATTTTATGTTAATCATTGTACAGATTTGTACCTATTTTTCATGGCCCTTTGCCCAGATTTTTGATGTTTCCAGGTTGAGAGGTATGTTGAGATACTTATTTTTATTAAAAGTTTTGTATAGTCTGCAGGTCACTGCTTGGTGGATTTTTAATTAATGGGCACAAAAAACGTATACAAAATGTTCTAATGTCTCAAACTGTACTTGAATTTTTCTTTCTACTTCTGCACATCTATGAGCTCTATAAAATGAACACTGTGACTTGTCTTCTGCTTTAAACTATTTTTCTGGATGCATGTATTGTTCAAAAAATGGGAGTCACCTAGTATGGCTCTAATTGACTTTCCTCTCCTGCATATAACAAGGTCTGTTATCAAAAGGAAAAAGAATGGGGACTGGTCCCATTTATCATGTATGTGAGCATCTTATAAGCAGGCACTGTAATCATTTTTACTAAACAAGAGATTAATCTTTCATAATGTATTTTCAAAAGATACAGCCCTGTAAAAGAGGGCACAGTCTCTCATATTACATGTGATAAAAACATTGATAAGGACAAGTTAGACTGGAAAATGTTCAGCAATAAAGCTTTCATCATTTTCTTCAAGGGGAAGTATTAACATCTTCTTCGAGAAATATATGCTAAATATAATAGAGAGTGAGGGACCATTTCTAATGGAGGCCAAGTAATATGAATATAAAATAGTTGTTTTATGTTGCCAGTATATTAGTGTAAGGCCCTAGCCCTCAGGAACTCCCACTAGTTGAATATTTCTGTAGAGACTGTCTTATGAATTTTGATAGTAAAGGTTCTGTTGTTAGAAAATTTGTTGCCTTCTGACAGGAAGGCATGATGATGCCAAATAACTGAAGCTGGTTAACAGAACTAAGGGATTTAACATGTCAAAGACTTTTATATAAACAAAACTTGCACCTGTTTGCTTCTGTCTGATGGTGGCGGTGGTAAGGAAAGAATTTACTATGGGCATCAGTAGCCTGACTGTGATGGAGCAGGAGAGTTTTAGAAATGCTAAGGACGAAGACTATTTGCAAGAATAGGCAAATGTAAAATTCAGAAAGGCTTGCTGGGCAGTCTATCAATACAGAATGTATGAGTCATTATTATTGGATTCTTCGGTTAAGTACATTCTGTAACTGAGGGTCACGAGTTGTGTAAGTTAGACTTACCATAATTGTAGATGTTTGCGTGGTCACTGCTGCAGTAAACATAGCTATATGGGTTATATCCTGCCAAGGACATAACAGCCGGCCAGCTTCCAAAGCTTCAGACCACCTTCCATCCACCCAAATTGTTAAGACAGCTTGAGCTGAGTTGACTACAAGACAAGTTTGGGTACCCAGTCCTTCAGAGTTTGACTATCAGCAGAGAGAGGGAAGTTGAACCAAGAAAGTACAAGGCTAGGAATAACAAAAAATACATGTCCATACCCTGGCATGGAAAACACAACACAAACAAGTGGGGATGGGGAAGCTGGAGCAACTACTGCAGCAATGATCATTCAAACATCTACTGTTATGATAAGTTCAAATTAGACAACTGTACTATGTTCTTCATATTGATCACTACTGCAGTAGCCTTAATTATACAGGTCCAAGTCTCATAAAACTGTACTTTTCTTGCAAATCACTGGCACATCATTGAGGACTGAAGTCATTAAATAATAGCAGACATTTGATTTTCAGACTTCATATCCTTTAGAAAATCCATGCTAATACAAAACCTGTTATTCTATCAACTTTCTGAGTTTGTAAGATCAATATTTAAAAAGGTGTTTCTATTTCTGGGCCTTTGTCCCCCACTATTTGTGGCTGTGTCCAGATTTCTTGCTCTAAGAGGTTAAGAGGTATAAATTATGGGAATATTACAATAGTTAACTTTATTTGGGATGTGGAGAGAGAAGGGTCCAAGAGCCCCTGGAAAATGGTCCTAGCCAACTTGATCTAGACAGAGAAGGAATTCAACTTATAATGCTTTGCAACATATGTATAGAGGACCAAGCAACAGCTTCTAAAATACTTCTAGAATCCAACCCTTTCCAAAAAGCCATAGAAGAAGCCAAGGTCCACGAAAAGTGGGCCTTTACCCTGCCTGAAATAAATTTGTTATTGTTAGTATAACAAAAGGTAATAGATGACTTTAGACAGCCATTTGGAAATGGTTTGCTTTGACAACGGTTGCCCTTTTTTTACCTTCACAAGAAATGAACAATTGATCCAATGATATGAAAGATTTGGATCTGTCTAGATAGTACCTGAGTTTCCTGTGGACATCCAAGGTAGGAAGTATCCTTTCTCCCTAATTTTCAGGTTCAGGAAGGAAAATGGGAAGATGGATAGTTTGACTTAAAAGTAAACTCAGATACCACCTTAGATATAAAAGAAGGATTAGTTCTCAAAGAAACCCTGACCTTGTGGAAAATGAGGTAGGGTTAACTCGCAATAACAGCTTGCAGATCAGATACTCTTCTTGTAGATGTCAGAGCAATCAATAAAACTGTTTTCCATGTTAAGAAATTAACATCAGCCAGATTAGCTGGTTGAAATGGAGCAATGAGGGCCCACCAGTTTACTTGGAGGCCTCTTATGCCAAACACCTTTCAAGAACATTTTGACACGTGACTGTCATGCTGAAATGGCCAATAAATGAACCTTGGTACAGGAATAAGAAAGGTCATAGGATAGTAACTCACACAAATATTATAAAACCAGAGAAAAACTAGTCCTGAATGGGTGCTGGTTATGTTGCTGGCACCAGCTAGAAAACCTTTTCCATTGACTAATATATGATTTTCTACTAGCAGGCTTTCCTATCTCCATTAGTACCTGCTGCACATCCTCAGAAAACAGGTGCCTAAAGGAAATTAAGACCCTATCATGCAGGCAGTTAGTTGAAGAAGACTTATGTTGCAGTGTCTCAAACATCCCTGTTCTTGTGTGAATAGATTCATTCTGTGAGGAAGTTTGTGGTAATTGCCCCTGGCCATTTCCAAAAGAAGGAAGAACCATGGTTACCTGGACCAGAAGGGGATTCCTTCTGAATCTTCTGAAGTAACCTGGATACTAGTGGAAAGGGTGGAAAAGAATACAGGAACATTCCTGTCCAAAGAAAAGAAAAGGAATCTGTCTTCCACACCTTCATGCATGGAGTCCTGGAACAGGATTTTTCCAGTTGATTGTTCAGAGAGGAGGCAAAAAGATCTTCTTGAGGAACTCTCCACAGATGGATCAAATCTTGGAAGATCCCAGATCTTATTTCCATTCATGAGGGTCTGCGCTGGTCCTGCTCAGTTTGCCTGCCAAACAATTTTTCTCTACGTGAATGTCAGATGTCTGTAGAGTCACAGTATGCTGTGAAGCTACATCCCAAGTGAACATGGCTAGTCTGAAAAGGGGGTACAGCCTGGTTCCCTCTTCCTTGTTGATGTACAACATCACTGTGGTGTTGTCTCGACCACTCGGTGACCAAAGATGGTTCAGGGAATTGAGTGCCTTGATCAGGGCAAGCATCTCCTTGATATATATGTGCTTGCATCTGTCCTTGGTGTCCCACACCCCTGCACTTTTATCTTTCCTGAAATTGCTCCACAAGCAAAGCCTGAGGCATCTGTGGTGACTGACTGCTTTGGAGCATGAAGGGAGAAGGGGAGGCCTTCATTTAAGGATATATGTTTTCTCCGCCAAGTGATTTCTCTACTGACAATCCTCAGTAGTGGGATCTGAAAAGACAAAGGGCGTTGATGCTGGGATTAAAGAGATTTCAGATACCACTGTATCTTTCTCATATGGAGTCATTCCAAGGATATCATGAGAAAATAGATACCATGAGATCCACAATCCTGTGGTATCCCCTTGCAATGACTGAACTCTGAGTGGAAAATCTTAGAAATACAGCTAAATAAAAATCTTTTTCAGCAGAAGATAAGCTCTTTGAACTGAAGTGTTTATTTATCATCCCAGGAACACAATCACATGTGAGGGAGTCATAAAAGACTTTTGAATGTTTTCTTGGAATCCTAGCTTATGCAAAAGATCTCTCATCCAAGAGAGAGATTCCTGACATTTTGAAAAAATAAGACCCTGCAAAAATTAGCAAATCATCTAAATACTGAAAATATGGATACCCTGTAGCTTGTAACGGGCTATAACTGGAGCTAAACACTTTGTGAACACTCCTGGTGCAGTGGATAGTCCAAGAGGTAAGGCAGACAACTGACAGTGTGATCCAGGTACACAAACCCTTAAGAAACACTTGAAGTCTGGATAAATAGGAATGTGATGATAAGCAGCTTTTCAATCTAGTGCTATTAGTAAACTTGAAAGAGGGAGAGGAGACAACAGATTATGAAGTGACATCATTCTAAATTTGGGCACTATCACAAACGGGTTTAGGAAAGAAAGATCCAGAACTAGTCTCCAAGCATTTTCTTTCTTTGGGACTAGGAACTGCCTTGAATAAAACCCTTACCCTCCTGGGAAGGAGGAACTGATACTTTCATTGTTTGTGAAAGCATGTGATGAAGAACAGGTGGAAACAAAACAGTCTGATCTGGAGAATAAGGAATGACCTCTTGGAAAGGAGGAATTTCCTCCCACTGCCATATATAACCCTAATGAAGTATTTCCGGAACCCACTTGTCTGAAATAATCTGTTGCCAAAGAGAAAAACGGAGATTCAGACTTTCTGGAAGAGAAAGATGGCCAGAGTGGGGGGGGTTCACAAGGTCTCTTGAATAGTCAGTCCAACTTATTGGAGTATCCTTGGTTTTGGGATGTTTGAGTCTTCTTTTTGGAACCTCCTTGGCACTACTTCTTGGAACATCTGCTTACCTGGATCCTGTTGAAACAACTTATTCTGTTTTTTGTTGAAATTGGATGAGGATAAAGAAAATCCCTTGGCCAATTTGGAAAAGGAGGGATGAAAAATCTTACAGATTCCCTGGATCAGCTTGCACTTTTTGATCACATCTGAAGCAGAGGGTCTAAACACTAAATCTGTATCAAGGGAGACTTTAAAATCTCATCTAGAAGGTTCTGAGAATACACCCAAGCAAACCTCCATAAAACCATACCAGTGGACATAGCCCTGAAAGAAGTATCAACAGAGTCATACCCACACTGCAAGCAAAGAGCAGTGATCTCTGCAATAGATGAAACTAAGTTATTTAAAGAAGATTTTTCTTCACAAGAAGAAACTGTAGATAAAACATTACTCATATGCTCACAATATGTCAGAATAAACTTTAATGTACAATGGCAGTTTAAAATTCTGAAATTCAAAGTTGCATAAGTATACACTTTTCCCAAACCTATCAATAATTTTCCCATCCTTATTAGAAAAAGTAGTCTTGGAATTTATTAAGTACTTAGCAAAAAATGAGTTGACTAAGGCTATAGCTGCTGGGTCAGGTTAGGGAATAGTGTATAAAGATTTAAAAGACTGAAGAAATTTATACATCATATCTGCTTTATTAGGGATAGCTTGCTGACTATCAGGAAAATTACAGGCAATAAGACACACATCCTCTGAAACAGATAGGGCAGGAGGAATGGGTGTAGGTTCTGGAAAATCCTTCTGTAACAACTCTTAGTATTTTTTAAGGCACATGAAAACTTCAGTGCTCTCTCACTGAAAACACTGGAACATTCTAACAATAGTCTCAGAGAAAGAGAAACCCCACAGGGAGAATCAGGTAGTAAGCTCTCCTCTGGGTCTGAATCAGAAATCTAAGAACAAAACCTTGAATCTGTCACTGTATCACCCTTTTCAGATTCAGAATCTTGAATCTTTTCAGAAAAGGAGACATCCCTCTTTCTTTTACTGGAAACTACTCTACAGTAAGGATCAATAGGCTGAATTAAACATTGAGCCAGCCCTATAGCCTACTTCTATCCAAAGAAATCTCAGGTGAAGGAGTAGATATATACTTGGTTTTCTCTTTTTGACAGTAAAAATGGGCCAACCATGCTACTAGTGGCAGCCTACTGCTTCCCCATGGATGGGCACAGCATTCTGACATAGCAGGGAAACCTTCCATGTTCCCTATCCCAGGACTGACAAGAGTGTATCTCTCTTGCCCACTGAGGGGACCGCAACAGTTGAAGAAAACATGGCTAACCCCCTGTCCATAGTGGCTGTAGGTGCTACTCCAAAGGGATCTGGGGGTAAGAGACGAGTGATCTGAAGTACAACAAATGCCCACTGCAGAGTCACCCACCTGAGACTGAAGCAAATTGCTAGCATGCTGTGGTGGCAAAGGTTGTTTGTTTTACCTTTTTTTTTTTTTTTTGTGGCTAGAAGAAGGACTGACTGTGGGAGTGGCAATCTGTTCCATGGTCAAGCCAAAAATGATACCTCTATCTTAGAGAAAATAAACAACAATACCAGTAAAACTACCAGTCCACAAAAGTTACTTTTGTAACACAAAAAAATACAGTAAAAAGTACTTTCAAACACTACGCTAGCCCCACAGCCTTAAAATAAACACAATTTCTCAGCAGAAAATAGTTTACCAGTTAGATAACATTACTTTTAAAATGACAAAAATAAGTGTGCCATTTAAAAGTACATTACAGTCTTGAGACAATCCATTTCCTGAAGAGGAAAGTAAAAATAAGAAGTTATGTACCTACCATAACGTTCCATGTTAGTTGTCTTCTCTCGCCTTCTTTCTTGCTTGATGGGCTCGGAGCCGATCCCTTGGCTCCGACTCGGCACTTGCTAAGCTCGAGAGTCACTTTTACCAGCTCGAGGCAGCCCCATATCCCATGATGCAAGGCGGTAAGTACCCAGATCTCGTTTGCTGACAAAGGGCAATAGCACCAAGCATAAAATACTTCCCAAAGGAAGAAAGAAACTTACAGATGGAAAAAGGACCAGGTCTGAATGGTCTTTAGCATAACAGTTTCTTATACAAGGTCTGTCCAGGCCAGGGGGAAGGAGGGAGGGTCGCAAGAAAGAAGGCGAGAGAAGACAACTAACATGGAATGTTATGGTAGGTACATAACTTCTTAATGTTAAGTTGTCAATCTCACCTTCATTCTTGCTTGATGGGACCGCGTCCCTAGCACCTCTATCCTGGGTGGCTCAATGGAACAAACTCTTGAGGACTGTAGAGCCAAAACTGGCTCTGTCCCTGGAGGCCAAGTCCAACTTGTAATGGGAAACAAAAGTGTGAGGAGTAGCCCAAGTGGCCGCTGCACAAATAGTGTCCAAAGGAAGTCTAGCTTGAAAAGCTGTAGAAGTAGCTAAGCTCCTAGTTGAATGTGCTTTAGGTTTTGAGCACAGCTGTTTTCCCCTGAGCGTATAAATTTCAGAGATGACCGAAGAAAGCCATCTGGACAAAGTCACTTTAGAAACAGGAAGGCCTTTTTTATTATCCGCATAGGAAACAAAAAGTTGATCAGATTTTCTAAATTTTTTTGTTCTGTCCAAATAATATCTAAGTTGACGGTGGACATCAAGATAATGTAGCTTTTGTTCAGCTCTATCTGAATAGTTAGGGAAAATACCGGAGATCAATGGATTGATTCAAATTGTTCTTTGAAGCGACCTTAGGTAAAAAGGTTGGGTTAGTTCTCAAAGATACTCTGTCTTTGTGAAAAACCAAATAGGGGGGTCGAACCGAAAGAGCATGAAGTTCGGACACCCTCCTGGCAGATGTAATAGCCACTAGGAATAACGTTTTCCAAGAAAGATATTTCAGGGAACAAGAAACAGCTGGCTCGAAGGGGGGAAGAATCAAGGATGTCAGCACTAAATTTAGATCCCACTGAGGAGGAGGATTCCTGATTGGAGGTTTTAGTAGGAAAATTCCTTTCAAGAAGGCCCTGCAGAGCCTATGGGACATAATATTATGATCTGCTATCCCGACATGAAAATTGGAAATAGCAGCCAATTGAACTCTGACTGTGGAAGAAGAGGAGCCTGCATGAAAAATCTCTGCTAAAAAGTCCAGAACTGCCTGAACAGGGGCAGTAAAAGGATCAATATTTTGGGCCTTAGCCCAATAAGAGAAACGTTTCCATTTGCTTGTGTAAATCCTCCTGGTAGAGGATTTTAGTGAAGCTACTATGATATCTCTAACTGGGTTAGAGATCAAAGGAAGCCTGGCTAAGGAAGGAAGTGGAGCAACCATGCTGTGAGGTTGAGAGAAGGGATTGACCGGTGCAGCTGACCCGATTGGTGAATCAGAAGATCTGGCACTGGGTCCAGATGCCACGGCTGCACCAAAAGGTGATGATGTAGGAACGGGAACCAAACTTGTCGAGGCCAGTAAGGGGCAATGAGAATCAATTTGGCTCTCAAAACGGTAGCTTTCTGGATCACCTGAGGGATCAGAGGAAATGGAGGAAGGCATACAGAAGCACCTGGGCCCAATTCTGGGCCAGAGCGTCTCTGGGGGAATGGCCTGATAGAGGGAAGAGGCTGAAGAAGTCTGGACATTTGCTGTTTTGGGGAGTAGCAAAAAGATCGCAACATGGGCGACCCCATTCCAGAAAAATCTCTTCCGCTATAGATTGCTTGAGAGACCACTCGTGAGGCATGAGTATAGCTCTGCTCAATCTGTCTGCTATAATGTTGGTTTTCCCAGGGATATGCGTTGCTACCAGAAACCGATGAGAGGAGAATGCCCATTGCCAAAGTCTGAGCGCTTCTCGACACAAGGGGTAGGACTTGGTTCCGCCCTGTTTGTTGATATACCAAACTACAGACATGTTGTCTGTGTGGACTGCAATTGTCCCTACGGGAAGAAAGTCGTTGAGGGCTTGCAACGTTAAAAGCACTGCTCTCATCTCCAGGACATTTATGTGCAGATGGTACTCGAACGGTTGCCACGTCCCATAAACCATCCTGCCCTGATAATGACCCCCCCACCCGATCAGGGAGGCATCCGTGGTGACAGTGGCTATCGGGGATGGAGGTACAAAGTACCTGCCTTGGTGAACCTGAGACGATGTGATCCACCAAGCAAGATGCTCTTTGCATGTCTGTGTCACCAGAATCTGGTGACGCATTGGAAGTTGCTGGTATGACCACTGTGTGAACAGCATCCACTGAAGAAGGCGCATGTAGAAACGAGCCAGGGGAAGAAGAGTAATGGCCGCAGCCATGAGACCTAATACCTTTAGAACCATTCTGGCCTGTATTTTCTTGCTGGCCAGAATGATCCTGACATGAGTCTGAATGTCTGAAACTCTTTGTTCTGTAAGGGTAGCTGACATCCGAACAGTGTTTAAGTTTGCGCCTATGAAGGTAATAGACTGGCAGGGCGATAAGGATGACTTTTCAAGTTGATTGAGATGCCCAAATGAGAACAAAGGTCTATTGTGTAATCCCTGGCTTGTATAAGCTGATGCCTGGTGGTGGCTGACAGGAGCCAGTCGTCGAGATACGGAAACACCTGGAATCCTTGACGTCTCAGGTGAGCCGTGACCACTGCCATGCATTTGGTGAACACTCTGGGGCTGTAGTGAGACCAAAGGGCAGGGCTCTGAACTGGAAATGACTGGACCCCAGCCGAAAGCGGAGAAATCTCCTGGTGCGTCTGTGAATTTTGATGTGATAGTACGCATCCTGAAGATCTATTGAGCACATCCAGTTGTCCTTCTGTAAGAAGGGCAGAATTGACTGAAGAGTGACCATTCGGAATCTTGTCTTCCTGACAGACTTGTTGAGTCTGCTGAGATCCAATATTGGTCTCCAGTCTCCCGTCTTTTTGGGGACCAAAAAGAACCTTGAGTAGATTCTGGGCTCTGAATGGTCTATTGTAACTGGCTGAATGGCTCTTTTTTGCAGTAGTTTTGCGATTTCTGACTCTGCAATCTCCCTTAGACCGGGTGGTACATCTGGAAGGGAACTTGAGGGGAAGGGACTTTCCTCGAAAGGAATTATGTAACCCTTGGATATGATCGACTGTACCCATCTGTCTTGAGTGAGGGAATGCCAGGCTTCTGGGTACAGTGATAATCTTCCCCCGACTGCCTCCAAGGAGGGACAGCCGGGCAACACCTCAGGGATGCTGAAAGGGCTTGACAGAGAGAGGCTCCCTGTTTCCCTGGTTCTTCGGACCCCCTCTGCCTCTAGAGCGGCGTCTGTTGTTGTTACCCCTCTGCCTCTAGGGGTAAACTGACCACGTGAATCCGGCGTGACTCCTTGGGATTTACGGAACCACATCTTCCCACCCTTCTGTCCTTTGGGATAAGGCCTAGAAGGGGTGGAAAAACGGACTCCAACAGCAGAAAGAGTCTTGCCGTCCTGCTCGCACCTGGTCAAGGTTTCCTTCACCTGAGGGCCAAACAAAGCTGACCCATCAAAGGGAGAATTTGTGAAGGACGCCTTAAAGGGATCCAAAAATCACATAGCCGCATCCAGGCTTGGCGCCTAAGAGCCACACCTGTGCCTGCGGCTCTACTCGCTCCATCCGCAGCATAAGATATTAGCCGCATGGAGGAGTTTGCAATGGAATTGAGGGTTCCTAGCTGAGAAGCAATTTTTCTTGAGCCCCTGCAGCTGTAGGATCCTGAACTACTTCTCCCAGCTCCTTCAGGATATCCCTCTGGAGTCTGGTGAAGTGACATAGGTAATTCAGCGAACGCATAGCAAAGGTCGCTGAGGAAAACATCCGCTTACCGCACCTATCCATGGTCCTAGACTCCTTATTACGAGGATGGCCGGGCACGGAAGCATCTGCAAGTTCCTTTTGGTGGCCGCAGCCACCACCATGGCATCAGCGGGGACACCCTTAGTAAGGAATTGTTTGTCACACGGGCAGTGATAAATTTTGAAGGCCTCCTAGGGACTGGCTCTACAGAGTCAGGAGCTGCCCACGCCTTTCGTGCAATAACCTGCATAAGGGGGTCGACAGGCGGAGACACCCAGGAGGTGGAGGGCCGAGATCCAAACGCCTCTAGGTATACTGACTCATCCTCAGAGGGATTGTTGGTGGGCCAGTTTCCCCTCTGTTTCAGAAGTTCTAGGATGTCTGAGAAGGAGACATCCTCAGTGGGGGATCTAGGGGATTCCTCTGACTCATCAAAGTCAGTATCCGAAGTGACAGACTCGGGAGTCTACATGCTTCCTCTTACAAGTCCTCTTCCTAGGAGGATCTCCGAAACATCAGGAGAATCCTCGGAAGAGGGGAAATTCCCAATGGGGAAACCTGAGGCGGAGGATCTCTGGGTCCTGTAGCAAGAGAAGTGGCAGAGATGTCAACAGGTACTATAGAGGGAGGAGCTATGGGAACAGACTGCTGACTGATACCAGTGGCCAGTACACTCTTCATCACCTCGAATGCTCCCTCCCAGGCAGGTCCGAGAGAACCCGCCGAAGAGCTAGGAACTCCAGGGACCACCGAAGGGAAGTCTCCGAGGCAGATGTCGGAGCCGAGCTCACCAAGGCCGAGGCTCCAAGGGAAGAGCGGGTTCGGACAAGGGTCCGATGCCACTCACCCCTCGGAGGAGACCATGGAAGCCCGACCACCGAATCCCTCTAAGGAAGGTCTCAAGAGGAGATCAGAGTAGAGGCTGAAGGAACAGAAGGGGTATCCGTCCTCCAGCCGTAGCAGTAACCATTCCGAAGACTCCAACTCCAAGCTCTGGGGTAGAGTTGAAGGAGGAACTGTAACGGGGTGTGGACCAACAGTCGTCTGTTGAGACGGACTGTGTAACATTTGGGCCAGTACCTGTGACTTAAGTAATCTACTGACCACTCTCTCTAGGTCATGATCTGACAACCTGGATGACCTTGAAGATCGGCTCCGATGGCTCTGTTCCGATAGAAGAGGTGAAGCCGAGCCGAAAGTATCGGCTCCAAGGAAGGAGACCTCGACCTCTTCCTGGAATGAGCCATCGGAGCCGATACTATAGATCCTGTCGGAGCCGACCTCTCGGAGCCGACAGGAAGCCTCGATGTATCGGCTCCAGCCGGAGCCGATACAGCCACCAAAGTAACGGTGTCGGAGCCGATCGGAGCCGACACCGATGCCTGTGCCACATGGGTGTCGGAACCGATCGGAGCCGACATCGAAGTGGTCAATACAGATTCGGCACTGATAGCCATCGGTGCCGAAGGCTTTGTCAAGCCAGAATCGGCTCCAGCCGGAGCCGATCTCGACTCAGTACGAGTCGGAGCCGAGGCCGCAGGCTTAGATACAGAAGCCTGGGCCTTGGAAGGTTTTGCTGATTTTGGTGGAGCCGACTTAGCCGGAGAGCCCTCCGGCTTAAGAAGGCCCCTAAGTATCAGCTTATTACGTCTCTCCTGCAGGACTCTCTGGCTGAAGGAATGACAAATAGCACAGGAGTCCTGCAGGTGAAGAGGGCCCAGACAATACAGGCAAGAAGTGTGACCATCTGTCAGAGACATCTTCTGACAGCACGAGTCACACTTCTTAAAACCTGAGACCCTCTCCTTTGACATGGTGCTGAAAAACACACACACACACACCAGTCAAAATTAACTTAAATAAAATACCAAAAGGTATTCTATAAAACCAACACACACACCCTAACAGGGGGGGGATGGGATAGGGAAAAGTTTGACTAACAAAATTAAAGGAGACAGGGATTTTCTGTCAGAAAAAGTACAAAATAAACTTAAAACTATCAATAAAAGGTTTTTTTACTAAAAGGGGCTTAAATCTCACAAAAGTGAATAACTTACCAGGAGCTGGTAAAAAGAAGACCTCCTAAGCGAAGCGGCAAACGAGATCTGGGTACTTACCGCCTTGCATCATGGGATATGGGGCTGCCTCGAGCTGGTAAAAGTGACTCTCGAGCTTAGCAAGTGCCGAGTCGGAGCCGAGGGATCGGCTCCGAGCCCATCAAGCAAGAATGAAGGCGAGATTGACAACTTAACATTCATTATTAAAAAATAAGAAAATGGAAGATTTCTTCCCCAAAAGGAACGGGTCTATATTAGAATCTCGAAGTCTGACAATATCGAATACGATATTGTCGACATGAGATTACTGAAAGCGCCCAACATCGAACATTTAAAAGGAAATCTCCGTAAAGGGAGATTTCTATTTACTTCAATGTTGTGTGATCTCGGAGTTGGGATATTTAAGTAGCGGGGTGTGTGTGGGGTGCAGGGGGGCTTGCCCCCCTGCGTAATTGCTTTAGTTTTATTTTTTTTGTTTTAATAATTTTTTTATTAGGGTTCGATGGTTTAATACTTCGATGCATAAAGTTCGATCTTTATGCATTCAAAATATTAAACCTTCAAGGTTATAATATAGACCCAAAAGGAACATATCTGCCCAGCGAAGGAAAGCACAAGCTGACCATCAATTCTCAAAAGCCTCAGAGGAGCATGCTCTTTGGTGTCAGTAAAGCCCTGAAGGGCTTTGCACCCAAATCTGTCTTTTAGTCAACTCAGCTTGAGCTGCTTGACAGTTTGGACATGTGGAATATTTCCTGAAGCTTTGGAAGCTGGTCAGTTACTATATCCCTCACAGGATATCACCGATACAGCTAAGACTATTGAAGCAGTGATCAATATGAAGAACATACATTATTCTGAGAAAGTTATTCTAGTATTTCATTTGACTAAGAGATGTCATTCCTGTAAAGAAAGGCAGACTTAGATAATATAGAAGTGGATAGTAGGCTTGTATCTTTTAAATACATTCTGTATCTGCTTTTTTAGTTTTCCAGTGACTCACCAACGAGCTACTGTGCCCCGGCAAGAAAAGGAATCTGCAGCTGCCATTGGTCACAGTACAAAATGAAAATATACCTGCTTTTACTAACCTGGTGCATTCCCTACAGACACACAAGCGGTTATCCTCAGCCCAGCTCTAACATCCAAGGCACAGCCAAGTATGGAAATATCCTGTGCCTTCGTCTTGGCATGCAATAGTGTATAAGTTACATTTCACTACACCTGCTCTATGGTCCTATTATGGTCACCCACACCACTGATGCCCAACACTAATCAGTGCCACATCTAGCCCTGGAATAGCTGGCTTTTGTACTTTTGTCCAGAATGCACATGCAATGTTGTGTAGAGACTGCAGTAAAGCCTTAGTTCCCTGGATAGTGGACTTGTTCAGCTATTGCTTCTCTCATAGGCCAATGACTAGATGTGTATACCTCATAATTATATATGTTGTTTAGTATGTGTGTGTGTGTGTGTGTGTGTGTGTGTGTGTGTGTGTGTGTGTGTGTGTGTGTGTGTGTGTGTGTGTGTGTGTGTCTGTGTGTGTGTGTGTTTGTGTGTGTGAATATGCTTAACTTCACTTGGTTTACCCATACGTATGTGCAGTAATCATCCCCATTTGCTGCCAATGTACATGCCCATTATGCTTTGACCAACCTATCCTAAACTAGCAGCTGTGATGGGCAAGTTGTCAGTGGCCACAGTCCTGCATTACTGTGTTGATGGTGTGTATGACATGCTTTAAAGGCATGGATAGCACCCAGCAGTGCAGGGCTACAATGCCTTCCTCACATTTAGACTAATTACTGCAAAGGAAGGGACAAAAGGTGGAGGTGTCTCCATTTACATTTAAAAACAAGCACACCTCAAGGCTGGTTCATCAATATGACACACTTGAGCTTCTTCGCATCCAGATTACCTCAGACAAAGTCTCATGCCTAATCCTTATAAGCTATAGGTCTCTACTACATAGGGGTACTGGAGACATTCATCATTCAACCTAGCACCATACTCATGAGCGATTTTCATTACCCCAATATAAACTGAGAATCATACATGACCTCAAATACATGACACCTAAAATACAGGGCCAGAGACAGCTAGACTTTGAAAACACAAAGACCCTGAACCAGTTAGTCTATATGCCCACTAGGGGCACAAACATTCTTGACCTGAGTTTCATGAACGTGGCAGAATGTTGAACCCTCCATACTGTAATGTCCTTGCAGATCAGATTTGCCCACAAATCTGTCTCCTTTGAAGTAAAGGTAAAACCAGGGATACCAGCTAGTCCTGGAACTTTTAGGAATTTTTCTAGAGGAAACATACTACTATTAAGTGACACCGTGACAAAATTTCATGCCCCTAAACCCTCAGAACACTGCTGCTCATGCAGAACTGTTCACAGAAACCCTGAATAATCATATTAATGGCTGCATAAAGGCAACTATTGAAAAGCAAAACTGGCCAACTAGTAAAGATGAATCCTCAGCACTGTCAAGGAGCACACAAGCCATTTATTGAAATACATAAAACAGACAAAGAGCTTTCCCCCATCATTTTGTTGGGTTTCATCAGAATAAAATAAACCATACAAAACTGTCCTTAAAATGCCACCACATACCCTATTAATACATCATGTGACTAAATTATTAACCTATTATTTAATATAACCATTGTTAACTAGAACATACTATATAATAGAATAATTCAATATAAAAACATATCTAAAGGTAAATAACTAATCAGTATAGAAAAAAACACACTTAATAATACCACTTTAAAACATATTAAACCCTGTGAAGATAAACAGTGTTTAAAAAATTGTACAGCTAAAATAATAGAGGCTCACTACTGCTCTAACAACCTAAAATAAAAACACTATAAAAACAAAATAAAAATGCTGCTTAAAAATATCATATCAGATATGATTTGTATTTGAAAATACTAGAAATAGAAATACAGTCATTGATGCCTGGTGGTTTAGTTGCTTCTAATCGAAGTTGCCATACACATTCGCTCATTTCTAACATGGTCTTTAAATCACCACCTACCTCAGTCTTTGGTACCCTGTCAATCACAAAAAATAGAAACCTTTTACAATTTGCACACACCTCACTGCGAGTAAACAGGGCACTAGCTCTTTTCTTATTTCTGATATCCCTATTGTGTTCTAAAATGCGCTTCCTAAGCTTACATATAGTTTTGCCCACATAAAATGCAGGACAACTTAAGCAGGTAACCAGATAAACAACCATATCTGTGCTACAGCTACAGTGCCCTGGACATCTGAGTGATCTCTTATAACTGCTGATATACACATATGGACCATCATTAATGAACTTGCAAGTACTGCACATGCCACATTTGCCCATCCGGGAAATATTGTGATAAAGGTCTGCTGGGCTTCTTTCTAACAATTCTTTCAAATTCACCCCTCTACTGTATGAAAAAATGGGCGTGGAATCCAGAATGTCCCTCAGATCACCAACTTCATTCCTATCTCTATCTAAACAGGAAATGCAACTGCACTCTTCAGCCCATACCTCTCAAGTTCTCCTCCCCCTTTACTCTTGGATAACCTTCTTACCTTCATAACCTCGCTCTCAAATGTAAATTGTATATGTAACTAAACAGCAAAATCTAGCTATTATGCTATATGCCTGTCTTTTTCTCCTGAACAAAACTGTAATTGTTTGTTTTTTTTTTTTTTGAATGCACCCTATTGTTTGTAATGCAAACTGTCTTTGAAACTATTTGTGTAAGTAAACTTTATGTTGTGGAGCTTTTCTCCCTGGGCCTCCACTGAAAATGGGCCCCCCAAGCCCAGTGGACCTCCTTGGTCATCAAACTGGAATAAATAAATGATAATAAATCATTTCAATAATCCTCTTTATTTTTGGTGCTGTATGATTATACTCCAATGTCATAACAGCACTCTTAGTAAACTTGCTTTTTTCTACAACCCTTTGGTTAACAGTGTGGATCCCCTCTCTATTGATGTTCAAGAGAATTGGCTGAAAAAAAGACTTCCTTTCATTACAAATTTCGTTTTGTATCCTGAGGAGTAGGTCCATAGGGTAAGCCCATTTCTAAACAGATCAATGAGATGAGAGATTTCCTTCCTAAATATGTCATCTTGGCTGACAAGCCTTGATAAACGGTCCATTTGTCCTTTCACCACATTTTTCTTTAGGGTGTGGGGGTGACAACTCTCAAAATAAAGGAATTGCTATAAGTTTTTTTATGAAAAATGCTACAGCATATTTCGCCCTTATAGAGAAGGATGTCCAAAAATTAAATTTTATCTGGACTACAACTGGTAAACTTCAAAATCTCAGTCGTGTTTCCCAAATAATTAATAAACTCTAGCAATTCTTCCTTTGTACTTCTCCATAAAATTAATATATCATCCAGGTAGCATAAATAAGTTATCATTTTGGACGTGTAGTCTGAGATAAAAACATGTTGCCTCTCCCATTCAGCCAACACAAGATTCACATATATAGGGGCACATCTGGTACCCATCGCTACCCCTTCATCCATCTACCGAAGGAAGCAACTCAAGGGGCTAATCAAATCTATCAAAGCCAGATATAAGGTAAAATTAGCCTCTTAGGACTAGGACAATTACATAGCTTTCTTCAGCTATATCTATAACTTCAAAGGTATACTAAGCAAGGTACCACATTAATTGCAAATGGTGCTAGCTATACAGAGCCATAAGATACAGCAAGCCTCTTGGCTGACAAAATTAGCTCCAATTTTATCTCCCCTCTCTCTGCCAAGTGCTCCTCAGGAAATACCCATAACTTCTCCAACTATCACTAGAGAGGAGGTATGCAAGGGGCGGTCCAAGGCCAAGAATACTGCATTAATGGGTCCCAGTAGCATCTCAAGATGCCTCCTTAATAGCATGAAATATGAACTATCAGGTCCAGTGGAATCATTGTTTAACCACTGACTCCAACAGGCTTTGTGCCAAATGAATGGAGAACTGTAACAGTTATCCCACTGCACAAGGGCAGGTAACCCACATGCACCCAAGAAATTATTGACCCATAAACCTTACTAACCTGATATGCAAAGCTATAGAGAGAATAATCATGGCTATCCTAAATGATGACGTACCCACAAACATTGAAGCTAAATCATTTCAGCTTTGGCAAGGCCAGGTCTTGCCAGCAAACCTGGTGGACTTCTTTGAGAAGGTCACCAAAGCAATGGACAATGGCAAAATGGTGCATGTGGCCTACCTCAATCTGGTCAAGACATTTGACATAATACTGAACTCAGAAATTGTAGAAAAGCTCACTAAACTAGGTTTCACCCTACATCATCCTCTTGATAGCCAGCTGACTTATACCTGGCATAAAGACAGGACCCAAGAACTAAGAATAGGGAACCCTACCTCCACAAAAAGGTTGTCTACTAGTGGGGTGCCACAGGGCTCAGTGCTGGGATTGCTCCTGTTTGCCATCTAGTTCTCTGCAGTCAAGTCTAACATCAAGGGCCTCTGGCTGACCAAGTTTGGAGATAATTGCAAATTAGATGTAGTCACTGAATCACGGCAAGACACAAATATCCTCCAAGAAGGCCTGACACAGACTAATAACTGATGCCAGAGTCATGGTCTAAAACTCAATGCCAAAAAGTGCATCACAGTATCTGTCAGAAAGATGGTCACCCCAGCAAAGTACTACATTGACAATACACCTCTAACAGTAGACTATGTAATCAGAGATTTCAGAATGTATGTAGACAGTGATTTGGCCATTGCATCTACTCTAGTGAGGAAATCATTTTATGTTATACAACTTATAAGCAGGGGTATGGCATCTAGATACAAACATATCATCATCACATTGTACTTGGCTCTCATAGGACCAAGTATTGAGTACAATATCCCCTTCAGTATGTACCTGGCCAGGCATATTTAACAACTGGAGCATCCTCAAAGATTCCTCACAAAAATAAATCATGGTGTGGAAAACAAGCCCTATGCAGATCACCTCAAAACCTTGTCCTTATATTCAGTCTCCTATAGGGTCTCCCATAGGTTGCTGAGAGGCAACCTATGTCTGGCCTACAAAGCATTCTACAGTCCAACCCTAATGGATGTGTTGCACATCCATAAAACAAACAGTATCAGAAACACCCAATCTAAGGACCTAAATCTTGCCTGTAACATAAGCATGACATGCTGGAGGGACAGGTATGTGCCTCCAAGGCTCATCTTCTTTGAAACAGACTTCCCATCCATATGAATCAGATCATCCCTGCACTTATTCAAGAAAAACTTGGTTCAATGGATGGGAACCCATAAATATACCCCTGTCTGGCACCTATGTCTCAGTTAGACATAGGAAGTTTGTAAATGCTTGGCCTCCCATTCCTAAGTATATATCCCCCCAAAAACATTTGAAACTAGTAATTATTACATTTTATTGAGAAGCGTGGCTAGGATTAAAAAGGCCCCTTGAGTTGAGAACCAAGTATTCTACTATGACACTATGTTGTTCACATCCTGTTCCTCTCCATACCCTCTATATGCATCGCCATTCCTTTACCCATGTGGAGGGGTCATTGTAACTTCTCTGTACCATGTCCTACCTTTGGTGTGACTCGGCTCTGTATGCCTTCTTCAGCTGGACATGTAACTGTCATGCCCTTGTACATTGTTCCCTACTGCAGTACACCCCTCCCCAAATAAGCATGTTACTTCTATGCCCTTGTTCTGTGTTCCCTGCCACAGTACACCCCCCCCACATACACACACACACATAGTGTGAAATGTAGTTGTCATACCTCAGTGCTGTGTTTCCTTCCACAG
The DNA here is from genome assembly GCF_019279795.1 of Protopterus annectens. NCBI lineage: Eukaryota > Metazoa > Chordata > Ceratodontiformes > Protopteridae > Protopterus > Protopterus annectens. The sequence continues at coordinate 517,423,591 of NC_056732.1, forward strand.
TATCCCCTCACACCTGGACATATGACTTTCATGCTCTTAAGCTTCATTCTCTGCCATCATGCCCCCACCCACATCTGTACATGTAAATGTTATGGCCTTGTGCTGTGTTACCTCATTCATATCTACTGGTTACTCTCACTTTCTGCAGCTATATCCATCATCTGTGTTCAGTACAGTGCATAGGTATACTACCAGGCATTTTGTCTTCCTTCAGTATAGCTGTATCAAGTGCACTGTCTTCTTCAGTGAAATTCTGATTCCTGACAGACTCATCTTAATGGGGTTTCCCACAATATGGTACTATAGTACAGTGGTTATGCCAATAAAGGAATTTAGTCTCTTTGTCCCTGAATCATTGCCATAATGCAATGTGCTATCACACTCAAGAAGCACTATCCTAATCATTTTGCTCATTCCAGTTCTAATGAGACATGCACACTATGATCACACAGAGAGCCTGTTAAGCTCCCAGCACTGGAAGTCTATGCTAAGGACGCTTTCGCTAGTGCATCGTTACTGCCCTTTGATGCACTTCAGATTGACATTTTAATATATGATTGTGTGAAATGAGCTGCCATTTTGCTCCTTTAGTGACCATGGCCTACTCCCATACTGGGTACAGCAGGGCTCTTGCCTTTTCTGACAAAGATCAAGATTTTCTTGTATCTCCTATACAGGGACTTTGAGGAGCATCCAGTTGGCCATTATGATAACCAGTTATATAAGGTGAATGTCTGACTCCAGCTTTCCAGGGCAGCGAGTTTCTTTAACTGTGGCTAAGGAGTGTAAGCAGAACAGGAAGGTTTATTTTTATTTTATTTATTTTGCATCTTGTCGGCCATGTTACTCTGGCTGGGTCATGCAAGACTCCTTTTGAGCAGAGGCCTAAGGAGACAAGCTCCACATAAACATCACAATTATAGCAATATATTCTCATTTATAAATTAACAGAATCATAAATTATAGTTGTGTAAGTAAACATAACAGTGGATATTCTAATATATTACTGTTGCAGTAGCCTAGGCTATATGTGTTATATTCTTCCCTAGGATATATGCACAATACAGCTTTCAAAGTTGTAGGTGATATTCCAAGAACTGTAATTGCTGCTCTTCTCAGAATTGTAAATGATTGCTGCTCTAAATTCTTCTGGGAGTGACTCATATGGATGGCATAGTTCAAGACCCTAAGTGCAAATGTCTTTGAAACATATGCCAACTTCCCTAACCTGGCTATAGTCCTGGATTCCTTACTGGGTGGATGAACAGTAGCAGTATCTGCAGTGATCTCCTTTGTCGTAGCCATTGCTACAATAATGGACTTAACCAATGGGCCCTAGGCCAAATAATATCTGTCCTTGTGTGGGGAGGACCTAAGAGTCTTACTTGATAAACAGACTCACAGGTACTGGGCTCCTCTCATGGCCTTCTCACAGCTAACTCAATTAAATGGTCCACAGGAGCAACCACTCAAGATGTTGAGGGAGCTGAGCTATAGGTCTCAAAAAAGCACCTCCTCTTTCTGAGAGGGTGGGTACATACCTCTCAATCTGCAAATACTGAAAGTACACAGGTCCTTGAAAAGCAGAAACATCCAGCCAAAAATCTGGACATCTAATTAGCATAAAATTTGAATAAGAAACAGCAAATAATTCTTCCTGCTCCAGTTGAAATGCGAGATACTACTCAAAAACATGTTAGAGTGACAAAAATGATGTTAAAATATAAGCACATTATCAAAGAAACAGTGTAAACTATGCATATTTTAATGAACTGTATTGCAAAATTCTATCAGACAAGGTCATTTATTTTTGCTTCTGAAAATTTGAAATGTAAGATATATATCCTCCTTTTTTTAATTATTAGGGCCACTAGTATGTTGGCCATGTGGTATGGTTTTCTGTGTATTAGATAACATCAAAAATGTGTGATGAGGCAGATTCAGGAAATTGTAAAAGGGGTTAATTCAAGTCTGAAAATAGAGTCATACCTCCAAAAGAGGTACATCGTATGTAAGGGAAAATCAGGCTTGAAAACAGGAATAGTCCTCCAAAATAGGGACAGCTGAGAGGTCTGGGTGAGTCAATGGAACAAAATCCCCTCTGCCACATTAATTCAAGGATCTCACCAAAAGGGGACTGAGGTAACCCTTTCAATCTTCTATGTCTGTCTCCTATGTGACTGTCATATAAGGAGGCAATGTGCCTCCTTTTGCATGTCCACTTTTTTGGAATGTGAGGGGAGTGTGATCTGACTCCTCAGACAGCACATCCAGCAACTGATGGGTGTTTTTGAGGTCTATCCCACCTGGCTCTGATCCATGCATGCATGATGGGGCTGCAACACAGAACAGCTAATTTGGGGAGCTAACATAGAAGTCGTCTTATGTTCATTGTCTCTAGAAAAGCAGTGATCCCCATAACCTAAAAGGCTGTACCCACCTTGGCCATATTTGAAGATCTCATCATTGTGACCAGATCCACCCTTCCTGAGGGAGAAGTGGGCAATATTGAGGAGGTTATCCATGAGACATGCAAGGTGGAAGTTGGCACTGTTGACTTGAAGACTGATGTCTCCAACACCGACAACAGAGCCATGCAAGACAACTCCAATGATGTCAACAATGACACTGCATTGAGACAATAGCCATGAGACAAATTTGACTCTAAGTGTTTCAGGATCAAATGTGTCAGAACAAATTCCTCAGTGGACCAGACAGGGATGCCGACTGGTGCCAACAGAACAGAGTTTGGGTCCACAGTTGGCTCAAAAACCACTGCTACCAAGATATATACCAGGGAATGAGCCAAGATGGAAGATGCTGGGCCAACCCTATCCATCTTGGAGACAGACAGGAATGGATGGAAGCCTATTTCTTTCTGTGCCTTCAGGAGTGCCCACATCATGTGACCAAATCCACTTCTGACATATCCTTGTAGCACATGAAGGACCTGAAAGATGAGGCAGACATAGTTCAGGAAGGAATCCAAGAAAACTTCCTCTCTGGTGATGTATCAGGAGCAATTATTAGATCTGACAAAGATGGAGCCAAAGGAGTAGAATGTTTCAGCATTGATTAGTTCTAAAGGCCTTTGGAGCCAAAGACTGTTCTGAATCTTCAGCCTTCCACGTACAGGTCTCACCATGTTTGAATTTGTGGTTTTCTCCATGCTTTTCTTCATCTGTGGCCTTTCTAGGCTTGGTCATTTGATTCTGAGACTCTCAGAGTCACATTTGTCTCATGTCTGTCCACTCAACACCATGTCTTTTCAGCATACCTTTCCTGTCCAACAGGGCATGAAGCCTAAAATATTTGCAGGTGAACACTCAACAGAAAGATGCTCAACCCTCAAGCATACCACACACATCTCATGGATGTGTTGGGGGGGGGGTCTTGTGGCCACACTTCCAGCATTTTCAAAAACCTTTTTCCTTATCCATTCCTAAAGATAAAAATGCACACACACCAAAAATCAAGTTCCAAAAAGTTAGAAAAGACAGCACACACAAGGCAGTAACTAAGTAGAAGCATGAGAAAAACTACACTCTATCAACAATGAAAACTGATAACTAAAGATGACTCTGAAGTTTAAATTAAAAAATCTGCTCTCTTTTTGTTAGAAGAAAGGTATTTGACACAAGGTGGCCTGCAAAGCTATGGGGAAAAAAAGTTCTGTCAAAATTAGCAGAAAGGCTAACCTAGTGAAATTACTCAAGTAGACAAGAATTCAGTAAAATGAGAATAAAAAATATGAAGAAATGCTGAGGAGCACTTAGCTTTGCAGAGGAAACAACCTGTTTGAGCACTATGTCAGCGAATGAAATCTGATGCACCTTCACACACTAGGGCATTATGGGAATACACATTTAAAGAGGCCGGAAGCTGGAACACTAGTTTTGCCAGCTCAGATTTGATCTGACATGTGGCTGGAGGTCCCATCAACCACAACAGACTAGGTGAATAAGATTTACCTTTAGGCTTTTATATGGGAACAAACATAGCAGTACCTAAATCTGGGCTAAAGATACCTACAGATCTTTTATACAGAGCCTCATTGTATACTGGATTAATACACAATTACATTTATCCAGTTCTGTGATAAAAAAGACATCTGACACAATTCTTGCAAGCCATAACATTTGGCACATGCTGAGTTGCTTTCTTTTTTAAACATGCGATGTCAACTGCTATAATGAAGGACTAAGTTCAAACAATTACCTTCCTATATGTATCAGCCTAATTAGTAATATCCCCTGTTAATAAATATATCAAATTAATTAAAACTACTCTCTAAAAATTGATGTGTAAATTAAAAATAGTAGTTGAATTAATGTACTATTAAAAAATTTCTCCAACTCTTCTTTGGTGTCCCCATAAGAAAGAAATATCATCTAAGAAGTAGAAATACATATTCCATAATTTACAAAACTCCAATTTAAACACAAAACTGGATTCCCAGTAAAACATTACGATGTTGATGAAAATGGACACATGCCACACCCACTGCTACTCCTGTCCTTTGATGAAAATATTCACCCTAAAAATATATAGTTCTTGCCAATTGCTATTTCCAAGAATTGCATTACAATCTCTAAATCACAGGAAGATATGTTACAAGCTGTAAGTACTTCACAACACTATTTCATACAAAATCTCTGGGATATAATGCAGAGAAGATCAACCACATCTATCATGACAAAAGTCAACTTAACACAATAAAATACAGCTGTGTAAGTCCTACTTATCTGTAACAGTAGATGTTGAAACTCTTCAGTGGCATTTTAAATATCTGCCAAGGTAACCAAGTACTGTCCAAATTTGAAGACTCAGAACCCCTCCTTCTTTCTATAACAGCTGGAAGCGAAATGTTAGGCTTTTTTGCTTCCACAAAGAAGAAGAGAAAAGTACCTGAAGCCAGAATCATCTAGCAAGAGTAAATTCACAGCCAATCACAATACCATATAAAAAAACAAATCCAGCAGCAACAGTCAAAGAGGTTGAAACCCACCTCAACTACGTACAGTCTAGTGGATGGCAGGTGGATGTTCCCACTAAGGCAGTGAGGAATTCAAACATCTACTGTTTCAGGAAAGTAGGACTTATGCAACTGTACTATGTTCATCATTCCCACTGCACAGTGGTATTTTGCGTAGATTCCCAAAGCTTACCCTACCTTGGAGGTGGGAAGAATAAGGATTCAGGAGTCTGTGTAGAATGTCCAAGCAAAGACTGCTCGAATCTTGGAAAGAAATCCAGTTTGTAGTGCTCTGTTAAGGTATGAAGAGAAGAACAGGTAGATGCCTCTTGAATACTTCTAGAGTCCACCTCTTTCCAAAAGACAGTAGAAGAAGATTAGATCCTAGTCGAGTGAGCCTTAACCTTGCCAGGAACACATTTACCATGGTGAGAATAACAGAAAACAATAGCAGAAGGTAACCATCATGCAGCAGTTTGCTAACAGAAAGGTTTACCTTTCTTAGCCCTTGTCTAGGAGATAAACAGCTGTTCAGCATCCCTAAAGGGCTTTGTTCCATCAGGGTAGTACTAAAGTTCTATGTGCCCCTCCAATGTATGCAGAATTTTTCTCCCTTTTTATTTGGATCAAGGATATAATATTGAGAGATTGATGGCTTGATTCAAGATAAATTCAGAAACACCTTCAGGCAAGAATGATGGATTAGTGTGTAACACAACCCTGTCCTTATGAAAAATATGATAGTGATGGCCCACCATGAGAGCTTGCAGCTGGGACTCACCTTGCAGATGTCAGAGCAATGAGTAAAACAGTCTCCCAGGAAGGGGACATTTGCTTTTGAGGGTGTCCTAAGTGCAACACTCCTTCCACAAACAGTATGACCACAAAAAGAGATAAAATAAGAAGATCCATGGACAGACAAGCTGAGATTGCTGCAAAATGCACTTTGATAGAAGCATATGACAAGCCATCTCTAAGTAGCTCTCAAAAGTATTTCAAAATCAGGGGTGTCAGAATCCTTTTGGGCCTACTGTTATTGGCTAGACACTGCCTAGAAAACCTCTTCCCCTTGCAAATATAAGATTTTCTAGTCACAGGTTTTCTTGCCTCCTTAAATACCTGTTGCACATCCTCATGCAACAACTGCCTAAAAGGTATCGAAATAGAATCATCCAGGCCATCAGTTGCAATTGTTCTAAGCTGGGGTGTACCATTCATCACTGATGCTGTGTGAACAGATCCAGTCTGTGAGGAAGCTTGTGATAATGCCCTTTGGCCAATTTCATTAAAAGGGAGAGCCAATGTTGCCTGGGCCACAAGGGGGTTACCACAATGATCTTTGGTAATTATTCCTGAATCTTTAGAAGTACCTTGGGAATCATTGAAAAAGGTGTAAATGCATACAGGAACATTCCTGACCATGGGAAACATAATGTGTCTATCTTCCAAGCATGGCTGCAAGAGTGTCTTGAACAGAATTTTTTCAACGGTCCAGTTTGAAAGGTGGCAAAAAGATCTACTTGCAGTGTTCCTCACATCTGGATCAAGTACTGAAAGACCTCTACATGAAGCTTCCACTCATGAGAGTCTGTCCAGAATTTGCTTAGTCTGTATGCCACTGTGTTTCACTCTGACAGAATTTATGAGGCTTGGAAAGTAACAAGATTCTGTAGAGCCAGCTCCCAAGCCATTGATGCCAACTGTCAAAGAGGGTATGAACTTGTACCCTCTTGCTTGTTCAGGTACCACATCATGGCAGTGTTGTCTGTGACCACTAGAAGAGGATCTTAAATCCATAAGAGGTGAAGAACTTTTAAAGCATGAATCATTGCCAACATCTCTTTTAAAAAAATGCATGTGCTTTGGCATGCATTGAGGACCCTACAAGCCTTGCACTTGAAATCCCATGGACACTGTTCCCCATTGCAAAATATGAAGACTCCATCTAGAAAGATTTGACTGGGGTCAAAGAAAAAGGGGGCTCTGGATTCACAGACAGCTGAGCCTTCCTCCACTTCAGTTTCTGTTTCACAAATCCCAGCACCAGTATCTAGAAATCAAAGGGATGTAGGTGCTGGGTCCAAACAATTCTTCAAGTACCATTGATTTTTTTTTACATGTAGTAGGGCTAGTGGTATCATGAGGATCATTGATGCCACGAGGCCCAGAATTTTGAGAAAGTCTCTTGCTGAGGACAAATCCAGTAGAGAAAAATCCAAGAAAATAGCCTGATAATTCAGAACTTTGTCTCCTGGTAGGAAGGCCATCCTTTTTGCTGTGTCTATAAAAAACCCCAGGAAAACAATCCATTGAGAAGGTGAAAGGGAGGACTTATGAAGGTTCATTTGAAGCCTAAGTGGGAAAGGTAAGCGACCTTGTCTAAGTACTCCAAGCATCTGGATACTGAATCAGCAAGTCATCTAAATAAGGAAAAATGGGCTCTGCAATAGGCAGCTACTGGGGCCAGACACTTTGTAAACACACAAGATGCAGTTGATAGCTGAAAGAGGATTGCAGAAAGCTGACAATCTAAGCTAAACACAGCAAATCTCAAAGTTTTCCTAAAATTGGGAGCAATAGAAATATAATGATATGCATCCTTGGGATTGAGAGTCACCATGAAACAGTGGTCTCGAAGAACTGCTAGGACTGACTGTAAGCTAAGCATTTTGAATTTCAGAACTTTTATAAATTTGTTTAGAAAGGACATATCTAGGAAGGGTCTCTGGGAGTGCTTCTTTTTTGATACCAAAATGCTTCTGGAGTAAAATCCTTTGCTTTTGTGTATCACACGCACTAGTTCTATGATCCCTGCTTCTACCATGTGAAAGAACACTGGAAGAAAAATCTCTGTCTATTCTGATGGGTGTGGGGCAATTCCCCTGAAAGAGAGATGATTTTCTATCCATTGCCAAGTGTATCCTCTCCGCATTATTCACAGAACCCATTTGTCTGAGACTACCTGAAGCCAAGATGCAGAATTAAAAGATAGCCTGTGGGAAGGAGGAAGAGAAAGCTGGGCAGGTGGTGGGATAGGTGTGGTCTGTGACTCAGCATAATTATTCCTTTGTAAAAGGTTGATTCTTTTTTGGAAAGGAACCCCTGTTGTTTGGTTTCAAAGAATTATCCTCCTGCCATTTACTTCTGAATCCCTTACTTTTGTTTGGCTGAGATTGTTGTTGTTCTGCTCATTAAGATAAATTCCCTTGTTTAGAGAGAACTTGGATACAGGAAACATCCCAGATATTCCATACATTAATTTGCTTCTATCATCCCGCTGTTGGAGAATCAGTGTAACAGAGGCGCAAACATAAATTCAGAACTTAAAGATGCATTCAAAATGTCACTTTTTAAGTCAGCAGAGAAGTTCTGATTATGTAACCAAGTACACCAACTCAATACAATAGAAGAAGCAGCGTTTCTTGAGATAGACTCTACACATTCAAGAACATATACAACTTTTGCAGGTAAGGATGCAGCACAATCATCCAAACTGTCCATACACTGTAAAATAAATTTCCACATATAGGCTCATAGGTGTGTACTAAAGTAATGTCCCTGGAGCCTTTACAAGCCTAGCTCATAGAAGTGCCCTGGCATCATGCCGCCTGACGGTAGTTCCCAGTGCCTCTATCAAGTAGAGCCACTGGAGTGATCCCAGGGTGAACTTTCTATTTCCCATCCACTCATCAAGATTTCTCTTGAAGAGGGCCAGTGAGGTGCTCTGCTTGACATGTATGGGAAGTCTATTCCAGAGCATGGGCAGTCTCTCGGTTATGAACCTGTCCCTCCAGCATGTTCTGTTGATTGTGGTAATGAGGCTGAGGTCTCCGGAGCGCGAGATGTGGAGGGATTGGGATTTCTTTAGATGTAGCATTTCTAACAGAGCTGGGCCAGACATGGCTTTGTAAGTCAAGCAGAGATCGTCTCTTAGTAGACGATATGAGACAGAGAATAGCTGGAGTTTTTTGAGTCTGTCCATGTAGGACATGTATTTAAGGCCTAGGATCCTGTTCATGAGATACTTTTGTGGCCTTTCCAGCTGTTGCATGTGTCTAATGAGGTACATGCCAAATGGGGCATTATACTTGATGACTGGCCTAATGAGGGAAGAGTAGAGAGAGAGATAATGACCTCTTTCTTCCTGGATGCAAACCCTTGGTAATGAGATGTGCCAAATAGAAGGATTTTCTGACCACAGTGACAATGTGGTGGTCGAAGGAGAGGTTGCTGTCAATCTGTATCCCCAGATCTCTTATAATGCCTTCAGTGTTCAGTGGGTTCCCATCAATGTGGTAATTAGTAAGAACTGAGTTTTTCCCAAAGGGGATGACAACACATTTTTTGGGGTTTAAGCTTAAGGCCATGGTTTCAACACCAGTCATTGGTCTCAGTGAGGCCTTTCTGTAGGAAAGGTAATTTATGCCAAGGTAATTTAATTTTCTAAATGCTAAGTTACTAGAAAGAGACATCTTCTAGACCTGAAGATCTAACCATATTTCCTCTTTATCTGTGGGTGTTGGATCAGATGAAGCCAAGGCAGCTGGGGAGTGCATAGCTGGGTCAGCAGTCAAATGAGAGAAGAGAACTGTCATATCCTAGGTTTCCCTATATTTTCTCTGAGCCTTTTTTATGGACTGTTGGAATACATACTAGTGTCATGCAAGCAGCTTTATAGGGTCACAGGTTGTTACTACGCTAACAACCACTACAGCCCTTACAAGCCTGGCTGCACACACCTTAAACCATTTGGGTCCCCATGTATCATGGATGTCTAGACTGGGGGGAGCATGTTAGTAGGGAGATAATTTGTAGGATTTGTAGGTGGGGGGTGTTAGGGTAAATAAGGATGTGTGGGAGGGTTAGTTAGGGTAAAACTTTTCTTACTGACAACCTCTGTCCAAAAGGGACATGGGGTCCAGACCGGGGTAATTCACTATTTCCCATCCAACTGTCAAGGTTTTGTTTAACTAGGGTCAAGGATGAACTTTGTTTTACATGGATGGAGAGGGGATCCTTTGGGACATATAGCTGGCCTTCCAGCACATTCTGCTTATTTCATAAGCAAAGTTCAGATCCTGGGATCTAGTGTTTCTGGTGGTTTGTTTTGTGCATATGCTATAGAGCCATCAAGGTTGGGTCTGAGGAAGCCCTGGAAGCATAGCTCTCAACCTGCTAGCACAAAAATTTGGGCAAAGCCAAAAATAATGGGGGGACAAAAGTGCAACAAAAATAGGGACACATTTTAAATATTGCTTTTATAAACTTAAAAGTTGCTAGAATAAAAGGTCTTGTGTTATCATGCATTTTTCTGAAGGGTATGAAGTCTGAAACTCAAATGCCTTTCATTATTTAGTGAATTCACTCCTCACTGATTTGCCACAAAAATCCAGAAAATCACAAATTTTATGAGGAACAGACCAAAAATATGAGTCACAAATCTGGACATTCTACAAAAATCTAGACAATTTACTGGTATGTCTGTAAGCCAGGCAAAGATTGCCTCTCAGAAGCCTGTAGGAGATTAATTACAGTGACAGAGCCTTTAAGTTGTGAGTGTATGACGGGGTGTTCATGCCTTGAATGTTCTTAGTGAGAAACGTCTGTGGGCATTCCAACTGTTGCAAGTGTCTGGTTATATACATGCCAAAGGGGGTACTGTATTTAACGATAGATCTGATAAGTGTCAATAGAGTGCTACTATAACTCCTAAGGCCTAGATGCCATATCCTTACCAATAAGTTGGATGACATAGAAAGATTTGTTTATTATCTTAGCTACATGCTGATCAAAGGCCAGATTGCCGTCTACATATGTTCCTTGATCCCTTACTACTGGGTCAACTTTGACAAGTGTTTTATTGATGGTGTAATTAACCTAGGTTGACAGTTTCCCAAAGGACATTATAATGCATTTTTAGTATTGAGTTTTAGGCTATAGCTTTGATATCAATCATTTGTCTGTGTTAAACCCTCTTGCAAGGTGTTGGAGTCTTGAGGCAAATCTATAATAGCTCCAAATTTATAGTCATTTGTGAACTTTCTGAGTCAGAGACCTTGAACATTAGTCTTGACTTCTGACAAGTAGATGCCAAACATGAGCGGTGCCAACATGGAGCACTGGGGTACTCCACTGGTGAATGATCTCTTGGTGAGGTGGTCTCACGGATTATGAATTCTTGGGCCCTGTCTGTGAGCCAGATGGCAATCCAGAGTTATGCTGGGATTAATGCCTAACTTGTCAACAATGCCTGAGTGGGTTATTGTATTAAATGCCTTGGTCAGGTCAAGATAAGCAGTATGCACTATTTTACTCTCATCCGTTGCCCTGGTGACCCTCTCAAAGAAGCTAATCAGGTTAAGAAGGCATGACCTTCCCTTAACAAAGCCAAAGTGGGATGGGTCCAATCCTTGCAGGTTACCAATGTCACTGTTTATCATTTCCATGATAGTTTGTTCTATGGCTTTGCAATTAGACTTGTTAGACTGATGATTCTGTAGTTCCCAGGGTCGGTTGATGGTCCACCCTTTTTGAGGGGAATGACTGTTGTGGTCCTCCATTCACTTGGAACATAGTCTGTTTCAAGGTTGTAGTTGAAGGGTGCCTTAAGGGGTCCTGATAGGTAATGTTCTAGACTGTTCAGGAGGCAACCCGGGATGTTGTCAAGACCCATGGAGGCAGTGTTCTAGGCTTTAGCAAGTGCAGCCAGCTTTTGGTCCCAGCTAATAGTTGGGGGCAGTATATTGGACAGGATTTCACCTGGTAAAGCTGGGGAGGGGGAGTGGAGGGCTAAGTTTCTGCTAAATTTATCAGCCTGGAGATTTGCTATGTCACCCTTATTGATGAAGGCAGTACCACTCACCACCAGTTCAGCACACTACTGTGTGTTGCCTTCAATGTTCTGGACATAGCTGAAAAAGGCCTTGAAACTGACCTTAGCCTGCAAAGCTATCCTGACCTCATATGTGGCTTTGTTGAACTTAATTAGACCTCTAAGTTTCTTGTTTAGTTGTATAAGAGAGTAATTGTGTTTAAGGGAGCTGTTCTTCTTGATTTTGCCCATGAGTTTTCATCTTTTATTATATACCCTGTTTAGGTTAGGATTACAACTAACAAAAAATGGCACTGGACCAGGGACCACTCAAAAAAAAAAACAATAGTTTATTCCTGGTAAAGTAAGTGCTTTCATACAGGATGATACCTATACTTCATCAGACAAAAGTAAAATCAAGACAATAAATAGTTGTTTAAATACATCCTCCCAAGATGCATCCCTGATGAAATTACATCACATAATTAATTAGGTAATTAATGTTCCTAAATACAATAAATGCTACATTAAAGGTATTATATCAACATCAGTAAAAATAAAACTGTATATATATATATATATATATATATATATATATATATATATATATATATATATATATATATATATGTAAAATATAAAATGTATTATAATTATGAATGAGTGCATAAGTATATGGAATTCAAAATATATAGTAAGAAATCTAAATACGTTGTGTTAAAACCTGGATAAAATGATTTCCAATTTTAATGATTTTTTTGGTGGAATGCCAGTTTCTTAAGGATATGTTTTTGAAACGTGGATACCCACATTCATTATTGGTGGATATTCTGGTGGAGGTTACTTTTAAAAGGATAACTGGGCATTTCAAAGTCATTCTGAATGACTCTCAATTAAGTGGTGTAGAGATTTCGGACAATTCCAGTGTATATACTGGCAGATCAACACCCAATTCTACTTTAGATTTTGCATCCACTTTTATCACCCCTTTTTGTGATGAAGCATGTGTGATCAAACGTATTGTGTATAAGACCTGTGATTTGATATCAGCGGATGAGAATGTTAGGGACAATTTCCCCAGTAAGTCTATGGTCATATATAAAAGAGGTTTAAATCTAAAATCAATGTTGGAGGTTAAGAAAACCAATAATTCTAGAATAAAAGGTATGTTTAAATGTGAATCATGCCCCCTTTGCAAATATGTTAGCACAGGCCTTTCTTTCAGAGTCAGGGATATGAGCTTTTCTTGTACTGGCAGATTTAATTGTAACACAAAAAGCATTATCTACCTGGCTAAGTGTAAAGTTTGCCCTGTCTTCTATATAGGAAAATCAGATAGGAGACTTAGGGATAGGGTATATGAACATATGTACGCAATTAAGAACAAAAAAGTTGAGAATGCCCTAGCTAAGCATATAATACATTTTCAGACCAAAGTTTTGACTTTAGGGTGATAGAACAGGTGACTAACAATATTAGGGGTGGTCCCATCTACTTAGATGTGAGCTACTGTGGCAACTTCGATGTGATGCATTTAGATACCCTGGTATTAATGAAATGTGCTCTATAGCATGTATATTGAAACTTAGAGGTCTTACCAGATAAGTGGTTATTATGTTATTATGGAGAATTTTTTTAATGAATTTCTCAATGAAGTTTGTATAACTTTTTATAACAATATAATATAAGTATTTGGAGTATGGTATTACTTCCTTAATTTATTCAGCAGCAATAATTTATTCAGCAACAATACTTTTATATATTCTTACATTTTATCCAGGTTTTAACACAACATATTTATATTTCTTACTACATAATTTGAATTCCATATACTCATGTACTAATTCATATTATAATGCATTTTATATTTTACATTTTATATATATATATATATATATATATATATATATATATATATATATATATATATAAATAAATACAGTTTTATTTTACTGATATTGATATAATGACTTTAATTTAGCATTTATTGTATTTATGGACATTAATTACCTAATTAATTATGTGATGTAATTCCATCAGGGATGCATCTTGGGGGGATGTATTTAAACGACTATTGTCTTGATTTTACTTTTGTCTGATGAAGTACAGGTATCATCCTGTACGAAAGCGCTTACTTTACCAGGAATAAACTATGGTGTTTTTTGAGTGCTCCCTGGTCCAGTGCCATTTTGTGTTATTTTTCTAGTTTGTTCATTTATTTCTCAGTTGTAGGTTAGGATTCCACCAATGAGGTTTGTTTTATTGTTCTTTTTAGGTTTATTTCTGGGTCTATATTAGAACACTGAAAAAAAAACAATTGTCGAACAGCTTAAAACCTGAAAATGACATTCATCTAAATCTTTTTTGTGGGGGGCTGTGCCGCCCATACCCCCCACTAATTATATATATCAACGTTGAGATCACACTACAGTGAGGAAAGGGCAAATTTTCCTATTTTCAATGTACCACAATCTCTCAAAAAACACTTCGATGAATGGCATTTTCGGGTTTTAAGCCATTCGACATTTGGTCTTTTCAGTGTTCTAATATAGACCCTTATTTCTGATAGATAAGGCAGCCTCTATGTAGCAATTCACATATTTGTATAGGGACTCTGCCAATAATTTTGCATAGGTAGCTGTGGTCTTGGGGTTAGGGAGAACCTTGAAGTTTGATGAACTGTCACTTAATAGGATTTAGTTTGCCTTAGAAAATAGTTCCTAACTGTTACTGGTTTAGCTAGGTTTTCTGAGTTAATTTTTACTTGAAAGGAGATTACTTTGTGATCCAACCTCACTAGTAAAGATGTAAGATACGGGTGGGAGGTATAACATGCTCCCATGTTGGTGATTACTAGATCCAGTATGCTTGATCATCTGGTTGGAGTGCACACGGTCTGTTCCAAGCTATCTGTGTTAATAAAGTCCAAGAAGTGTTGTACCTGTCAGTTTGAGACAGTGTAGGTTCCCAGTCTGTAGAGGGGTAGATAAAGTCACCCATGTATAGGGTATTTGGTCAGTTGATGAGCACCTCTAGGGACATAGATGGTGACTTATAGCTAGCTATGATATGGTGAGGGACCTTATCTGTGGTGACCTGCACATGAATGAGCTCCATAGTATCATCCTGTTTAACCAATCTGGAGGTATGTTTTTTGTTAAAGTAGATCAAAACACCTTCACCTTTGGCCCCAGTCTGTGCTGTTGGTCTAACTGCGTGGACTGCCATAGTACTTACTACCACTTTAAACCAAGTCTCGGTAACAGCACAGATGTCTACATTCCCCAGCATGAGGAGGGCTTGAAGGGTGTCTTTTTTTTTTTTTTGGTTAGGCTCCTAGCATTGAGCAGTAATACCTTAAGGCTGCTTGTAGTCTTTTTTTACTACGTTGGCAGTTTTATCTTTTTGTCAATGCCTAAAAAGGCTCTAAAGGAGTATTTTAAGTTTTAGCCAATATCTGAAAGCCTAGTGGGGAGAGGTGCAGCCCATCCTTGACAAAGCAACATGGTCTTTTGACCACAACCTCCCATACAACAGATATTTTGGATTCCCCTTAGTGACACCAGAAACTAAGCCAATTATTAAAATCAATAATTTTATGTTCATACTATGGCATCATCCTTGGTGCAGGTAGAATGCTGCTCAGTGCAATACCTACTTGTGACACAGGTCTATATTACAACACCGAACATTTAAAATGTCGAGTGTTCTAATATCGACCCATTTTCAGAGAACACTGAAAATATCGAAGAAACAGAAAACCAAATTTTTTCCTAGGGAGAGAATTTGGTTATCCATTTCTAATGCTTCGGTATTTTTAGCACTCTGGTGGAAAGTTACGGGTCGGGTTCAGGTAAGCGCGCAATTGAGTGCAGGTTAGGTGAGTTAGAGTTAGAGTGCAGGTTAGGTGAGTTAGGGTGCGGGTTAGGTATGTGTGCGATTGTGTGGACATGAGGGTTAAGGCGGGTTAGGTGAGTTAGGGTTAGGGCACAGGTCAGGTAAGTGTGCGATTGTGTGGATGTGAGGGTTAGGGCGGGGTAGGTGAGTTAGGGTTAGGGAGCGGGTGAGGTGAGTGTAAGATAGTGACGGACCTTAGGGTTAGGGTTAAGGTAAGTGGATAGTTAGTGGTGTGTGTATAGTTTAGTGTAGGATTACGTGTAAGAGTTTAGGTGAATGTGTGTGGATTGCTGTTTGTTTGGCGTGCTTGTGTTGTATGTATGTGTTTTGGAACAGCAAATTTTTCCCTAGGAAAAAATTTGCTGTTCTGAATGTTCGATGTTTAGTATATTCGATTGGTAGGGTTCGATATTAGAACACTCGACATTTTGAATGTTCGATGTTCTAATATAGACCCTGTGACACATACTCCAAGATATCCATTATGTCTCTTTTCATATAGTCCAGTGAGGTAGGTCTCACATCATTTACACACACATGGATTATGACAGAATCATATTGGTACTTGGGGTGGGTGACTTGAGTGCATGCATATTGCAGATCCTAGCTCCAGATAGGCAACTAACCATTATCTTGTCCTTGTCTAACTTGGCAAGTGGGGCATCCGTGTGACGCACAATGGAGTCCCCATGACAAGAGTATTATGTAAGGTACATGCTTGCCTTGTGGGCTTTGCTTTTGGGGACCACTGAGTGTAGGCTTATGTGAGATGCTTGGTGTTGCTTTTGGTGTGTGTTTAAGTAATTGCTGAGGAGCAGTGTTGCCCTTAGATGACTTTGGAAGTCTTTGAGATTTGGGTGGGTTTATTTTAAGCACCTCAGAATAAGGCAATCTGTGTGTGTGGTAGGCAGAGAATTTGAGAAATGCAGAGTGGGCATTCCTAACAACCTTGGTCATATGCAAGAATATTGCCTCTAAGGAAGTTGTGCATTTACAGTTTCTTGTATACCTTTTTATTTTCTATAATGACTAATTGGTTGTCAAAGAACATGAAACAATTGCTACATTGCCTAAATATGCCCAAATATACCAAACTGGCAACAGAGACATTTGGATATTGCATATCCATGTTGCCTGAACCTGGAATATGGTGAGCATTTAGGATTAAGGACTGGGTTTTAAGAGAAGTCTCCTAAGGTAGTTCTGGGGTTTAGGGCAAGATTTTACATAGTTCTAGGATATGATAGTGCTATATGATGCACAAGTTAGCTGCTCTACACTCAGTTCCACAAAATGCCACAATGTTTAACAGATTTCTGACCTAAATGTAACTTTACAGGGAGATTTTACTATCTAGGTATTTTCTACTATACAGGGTACTGCTAACCGCTGCTGCCCAGTGGGCAGCTCAGCGCAAGCTTGCCTAATTTACAGTAAAGAAAAAAAAGGCTTAAAAGCTGACTCCTATGCCCTCTAGCCAATGAACAACCACATGTTAACTTTTCTGGTATGCTACCCAATTCAGACAGACCAGGTAAACACTTTCTGCCATAAAATGAATGATTCTGGAATTTTTTAATGTCAAAGCACAGCAAAAGCAGCTCTCAAGTGCAGATTAAACAACAAACAACTACCAAATAACTTAAGTCCCTGGCTAATTCACCCCTCTGCAAGGTGATTAGGAGGCAAGCAGAACTAAAAAAGACAGCAAAAATGAAATAAATGTTTTAGAAAATGCTCAAGAACAACAATGATCACTGTATAAAGCAAGTACAAGTGAGATGAGTCAAGAAAATATTTTTTTTATCTCAGCTTGGATGGCTCTGAATGCAGTTGAAACACTTGAAAAGTGTTGCAGAGCTCTCTGGAAATTAATAAAAAACCTTGCAAACTTCCCTGATTTATAGTAAAGAAAAAAAAAAGTTTGAAAGCTTATAAGTCCTTATAAACACTTTCTAAGGCTGGTAAGAGAGGAGGGGCTAGCCACAGAATTGGGCAGCTCATCCTGTATAAGGTCATATACCCTGCTTAGCTTTGGATTAGGTCCCAACTGCAAAAAAGATCACTAAATCTAGCAGTCATCTAAAGAAAAGTGACTACTTGCTTGGCTTAAGCTCAGGTTCACCTTCTGAAAAATCAGAGTGATAGGACTCAGTGTCAGCTAGGAAAGAACCACTGTCATCATCAGATTCCTCATCATTCTTTAAAACAAAAGAAAAGTCTCTAGCCAAATGAGCAGTAGAGCCATGTATGGGAACACAACCACCAGAATTAGATGTCTGCATAACACTCATCTAAAGAAACCACATCATTCTTATAAATAGCTGTAATCTGTTTACCACTTGTATGATGTAGCTTCTATTTCTTTTTCTTGTGAACCTCAATACTATATAAAATATCTGGGGATACAATATTATGTCTCACAAAGGGTTTCTTACCCCCGACTATTCCTGCACCTAAAAGGTTTGGTTCTCCCATTCCTGTGCTAGATACTGGAAGAGCCCCAGAAGATGTGTCTAAACCTTGTTCCATAGTGACCAGAAAACCTACAATAGAGGGAGACAGGGTAAATGTAAATGGCCTGTGGGTTGAGAAGTGTCCCCAACAGAATCACTAGCCATCGACTAAAGCATATTTTTATTTATATTTTCTTTTTGTTTTAGGTGCGACCAGATTTGATGGGGGGGGGGGTCTACCAGAGTTAGAATCCATCAAGTCAGGGCAGAAAACACCTGTCAGAATAATAAACTGACAATACTGGATAATGTATCGCAATAAGTACTTACAGTTTCCAGTAATAGGTATGTCCCCACACAACTAAACTCTTTCAAACTCTCCTATTATCACAAAAAAAGTTCAAAATGTGTTCAGGATTACTGTACAACTGAAAGAAGTTAAAGAATTTCCAGTACATAAAGTTCAAATACAAAAGTAACCAATATGCCAAACCAGTATTAAAAAATAGCTCCACACACTTTAATCATTATAAACTGCCATAAAATAATGTTTAATAGCAGTTTAAACCACATTTTCTTATTGAGAGAGTAAAATCTCTGTAGTACTTTCAAATAACTTTATTTGTGGTAAACTGTGATCCAGTGTTAAAAGCACATAGACCATATGTATATATATGGGTCTACCTGAAAATGCCAAAATCTTGAAACGCCGACGACGAGAACACTGACACCAGAAGATCAACAACAGAGAAGACCGACAGTTGAGAATCCAGGCACTGAGAACATCGACATGTAAAGGTAAGTGTGCGATAGGGATGGATGTTAGGGTCAGGGTGTGGGTAAGCTATGTGTGCAATAGCGACGGTCTGTAGGGTTAGGGGCGGGTTAAGTGAGTTAGGGTTAGGACGTGGGTCAAGTGAGTGTGCGATAGTGACAGATGTTAGGGATAGGGGCGGGTTAAGTGAGTTAGGGTTAGGGCACGGGTTAGGTGAGTGTGCGATAGTGACGGACCTTAGGGTTAGGTTTTGGGTTAAGGTTAGTGCATAGATAGTTGTGTATGTAAGGTTCAGTGTAGGTTTGTAAGGTTTTTGGTGTGCTTGTGTTGTGTGTCTGCTTTTTGGACAGGGGATTTGTTTTGTTTGTTGAGTGTTGGGATTGTGGTTTGTCGGGTATGTGACGTTTCGTGTCTCGGAACTTTTGGTTTTGTGGTGTCGGTGATTTCGTTGTCGGTGTTTTAGCGCATCAGTGTTGTCAGGTAAACCCATAAATATTTATATATATATATATATATATATATATATATATATATATATATATATATATAGCAAATAATGTATAAATACTGAAAAAATCCAAGTTCTGAATATTTTTCTGCAAAAGAAAATAAAGCAGACTAACAGCAATAAAGATGGGCACAATTATTTCATGGTTCTGACTGCATGAGACAGACCCTAGTTTCTAAAAGCACAAATATACTCTACACATCTGAAAGAAATACTGAAAATTTCCTTAGAAGCAGTAAAAACAAACATCATTTGTCAAAGGTAGAAATCAAATAAATACTGCTACAAGCAGAAATTCCCACAAGAATTACTATACGTACAGATAGAAATAAAATATTGAAAATAAATATTTTTAAAATAAACATAAAAAAATAGAAAGAGAATAATAAATCTGTTAATAAAATGAGAGAAAGGGGCTCCCCAAATGAGTTTTATCTAAGCAGTAGGCCAGAAATACAGCGAGTCCTGAAAAAAAGTCAGAGGATTAGTTTCTAACAGCACATCTGAAAGAAATACTGAACATTTCAGTAATGTCAGATCTGCTCTGAGTTACAGCACAATGGCACTAATTATACAAACTCAACTAATATTGCCAACATCCTGGCAAATAGGTTCAGTGCTTCTTTAGCCCCCTCATAGAAGAATGCAAAGTTCCTGTAATCATGGCTGCAGAGGTAAAAACTACACTCTCCAAAGCCAAGAACACAGCATCCATGGGACCAGACAACATCCCAGGCTGCATTCTACATGAACTACAGAACAAACTGGCACCCCACCTAAGTACCATGTTCAATCATAACCTCACCTCAGGCTTTAAGCCTGCTGAATGGTGCAGAGCGACGGTTATCCCACTCCACAAGAGGGGAGCCATCATGGACCCCAGGAACTACCACCCCATTAGCCTGATGAGCCTGGTCTGCAAGGCCATGTAATGTATCATCATGAAACTTATAAACAAAGACATTGATAGTTTCCAAACTCCGGACCCCACCCAGTTCGGGTTTGTAAAAGGCAGATCATGTCTCCTAAACCTGATAGACTTGTTTGAAGCAGTCACCAAAGCCGTAAATGACGGTAAGGTGGTTCACACAGCCTATCTAGATCTTGCCAAGGCTTTCAACACCATCCCCCACTCTGGAATTATAGATAAACTCACTAAATTAGGTATAAATCCCTATGTCACAAGATAGGTTGCCAACTGGCTCACTGACAGAACCCACACTGTGAAAGTAGCAGACTCCAAATCTGACTTCAGACCAGTGACAAGTGGAGTACCACAGGGTTCAGTCCTGGGTCCTCTCCTGTTTGGTATCTACTTCTCTGAAGTACAGGCTAACACAGAAGGTCTTTGGCTAATGAAGTTCGCAGATGACTGCAAACTAGGAGTCATAATCAAAACTCCTAATGATGTGGACATCCTACAAAAGGACCTCACTGAGACAGATGCCTGGTGTCAAAGCCATGGCCTTAAGCTCAATGCCAAAAAGTGCATTGTAATCCCATTTGGTAAAAACTCTGTACCCATGAACTACAACATAGGCGGTAGTATACTGAACACCAAAAGTGTGATAAGAGACCTTGGGACACAGATGGACCGTAGTCTCTCCTTTGATAATCACATTGCCACAGTAGTCAGGAAATCCTTCTATGTGGCACACCACATCACAAAAGGTTTCTCATCCAGAAAAAGGAGGTCATTGTTCACCTCTACTCATCACTCATTAGACCCATTATAATGCACAATGCCCCTTTTGGTATGTACCTCACAAGACATCTACAACAACTGGAAAGGCCGCAGAAATACCTCACAAAGAGGATTACCAGCCTCAAACAGATGCTCTATGCAGACCGTCTCAAAAAACTCCAGCTTTACCCCATCACATATCACCTACTCAGAGGTGATCTCTGCCTAACATACAAAGCTATGTCAAACCCAGAGCTGTTGGACATGCTCCACTTAAAGAAACCCCAATCCCTACAAGTTACATGTTTTAGGGACCTAAACCTTGTCACCACAATAAACAGAACATGCTGGAGGGATAGATTCCTGTCAGAGAGACTTCCCATACTCTGGAATAAACTACCTATCTATATCAAACAAAGCTCCTTATTAGCACTCTTCAAGAAAAATCTTGATGATTGGATGGGAAATAGGAAATTCACCCCCGGGGATCACTTCTGTGGCTCTGCTCAACAGTGGCACAGGAAAATAATTTTCTTGGGTGGCAAAAGCCAGGGTACCTTTTTGGCTGGGCTTGTATAGGCCCCAGGGCTGATAGCCTAGTACCTACCTATGAACCTATGATTTTCTTCTTTGGATAGCAAAAAAGCCTGAATACTCATTTCCTGTGACAGCTGAAGGCTTCCCTCTTAGGATATGTTCAACCAATCAGCTATCACAAGAGGAGAAAAAGAAGGGAGTCTGAGCTGTTAAAAGTTAGTCAGTAAGGGGTTACCTTGGCAGATAACCAAAAAATGCCACTAGGGCAGGGGGAATGATAAACATCATTCATTACTTAAACTAGATAAAAATGCCAGGAATCCTTATGTAAATGTCGATGTAAATGTATAAAAGGTTTCAATTTATAATCAATATATATTTACAAAGGCTATGTTTTTGAGCTTACCCGCGGTGGTAGTGCTGTGGTAGCGTTGTCGCCTCACAGTAAGACGCTGTCCGGTTCGATTCTCAGCTTGAGCATCTTCTGCGTGGAGACATGCGTGAATGGGCATACCTTCGTTGAAGGTTGTGCGTCAGGGCTGGTAACTCGGCACGTAAAAATCAACTACCAATCATTAGCGGACCGGAGTTCCGCTGTGGCAACCCCTAACTGGGAAAAGCCGAAAGACACAACAACAACTGTTGGTATGATAGCTTCTGTAACATTCAAATAATTAAACACATCAGGCAAATTTTGTTTTAAAATGAGCATGTCATACAAACACAAACCAATAGCTCTATAAGCAATGTTAACTTCATTAAGGAACTAATTACGAGAACAGTTCTTGAAGGAGTTTTTGAGTGTCATTGTAGGTTCTTCTAAGTTATATAAAAAGAATATAAACTACACACTGCACTGTTAACATATGTTGCATACAATACTATGGTAAATTGTATATTCTTATTTTATCACTGCATTTTGTTTGCATTTTAAAGTTAGTCCTTTCAGGCAGGTAGCAACTAAAGAATGAAATCAAATGAAAACAACTTCACAACTTGTTTAAATAAAATAAATTAAAAAATTCCTATTATAACCATTTTAGTTTCATATGTAATTATTCAGATCAGTAGAATGGTGTCCCTACTGGCATGCATATATGTGTGTGTATATCTGTCTGTCTCTCCCTTCTCATTATCTATGTCTCCACAATTTACATTTCCAACTGTCTTGCACTTACAGCAGGTGCCTGTCTGCTATGTAAGATAGATGCAGCAATATAAATCATGTCAGCACCATCAAAAGCATCTGTTACACTGCAGTGATACTGACAACAATAAAGAAGTTATGTACTCACCATAACATTCCATGTGAGTTGTTCATCTTGCCTTCATTCTTACAGATGGGTTCAGAGATGAACCTCGGCTCTGAGTTGGCCTACTACAATGCTCAAGATCTTCAGATAGCGCGAGGCCAAGTCCCTATCCCATGATGCCCCTTGAGTAACCTCAGATCTTGTTTGCTGCCTCTAACAATACCATGTGCCATTCTATCACATTTTTAGGGAACAAACACAGAAAGACTGAGCAACTATGGTAAAACTAGTATCTCGGTCCTCGAAAAACTCTGGATGGGGTAGGAGGGTGGGAAATAAGAATGAAGGCGAGATGAACAACTCACATGGAATGTTATGGTGAGTACATAACTTCTTTATGTGAAGTTGTTCTATCTCACCTTTCATTCTTACAGGTGGGTATCGTCCAAAGCACCATCATTCTCGGGTGGCTCATGGAAGTATATTTTTCAGGACAGTAGAACCAAAGGAGGCCCTGTCCCTGGAAGCCCTATCAACTTTGTAATGAGTGATAAAGGTATGAGGCCTTGACCAAGTGGCTGCTGCACAAATATTGTCTATAGGAAGCTTAGCAGAAAAAGTAGAGGATGTAGACATTTCTCTGGTAGAATGAGCCTTAATTTTGTGCTGTAAAGGTAAATTGGCAGCTGAGTAAGTGAAAGTGATGCAGTCAGATAACCATTTAGATAGTGTTGCTTTTGTCATTGGCATACCTTTCCTAGAATCTGAAAAGGAAACAAAAAGTTGTTCTGATCTTCTGAAGTCTTTGGTTCTATCCAGGTAAAATCTGAGCTGGTAAATCTATGATTTGGTTAAGGTTAGCTTCAGTACAAACTTTATGTAAGAAAGAAGGATTTGTTTGTATTGACACTCTGTCAGCATAAAAAAACAAATATGGGGGTTTTATGGACAAGGCCTGTAGTTCTGATACTCTAGGGGCAGATGTGATGGCTACTAAAACAATTTCAAATCACATGAGGAACCTGGCTCAAAAGGTGGGAGAATAATATGTGAAAGCATAATATTTAGGTTCCATGGGGTATAAGGGGATTTCACTGGTGGTCTGAGGTGGAAGCTCCCTCTGAGAAAGGCTTTTGATAGCTTCTGTGACATTATGTTCAATCCTTCAAAGCGAAGATGAAAATTAGAGATGGAGGTAAGCTGTACCTGAACTGTAGTTGCCGCCACTCCTTTGTTGAAAAGCATAGTCAAAAATTCTAATATAGAGGAAATGGGGGGTCGGTAGACATCAATGTTATTCTTAGAAGCCCTTATAGAAAATCTCCTCCATTTGCTATGGTACAACTTCCTAGTAAAGGATTTATGAGAAGATATGAAAATATGCTGCATTTCATTTGGGAGGTTATGGAACCTGGCTATGTTGGGAACTGAAGCAGCCAAGCTGTCAATATTAGGGACTGAAGGGAGGGATGAAGAGCTTCCGACGAATACGTCAGAAGATCTGGAACTGGGTCCATAATCCAAGGCTTTTCTAACAGTTAAAGTTGAAGGAAGGGGAACCAAATCTGATGAGGCCAATGAGGGGCTATTAGAATGATGATCCTTCCCAGGGCTTTTGCTTTCTTAAGTACTTTGGGTATCATGGGAATTGGTGGGATTGCATAGATGAGACCTGAAGGCCAATCATGTATGAGTGCGTCCCTTGGGGAATCTCCCAGAGGGGGAATCAGGGCAAAGTAGCTTCTGCATTTTGTGTTCATGTGGGAAGCAAAAAGATCGCAGCAAGGCTGGCCCCATCTGTGGAATATCTTCTCCGCTATCTCTTTTTTGAGGGACAACTTGTGAGGCAACAATATCACCCTGCTGAATTTGTCTGCAATCATGATTGATTTCCCTGTGATGTGCATTGCTGTCAGAAAGCACTGGGTGGATGCAGCCCATTGCCATACTCTTAGGGCCTCTCCACAAAGGGGATATAACCTGGTTCCTTCCTGTTTGTTCAAGTACCAGACCACTGACATGTTATCTGTCCGAATCACAACTGTCCCCAGAGGGAGAAAGTCCTAAAACGCCAAGAGTGCCACTCTCATCTCCAGGACATTGATATGCAGATGCGTCTCTTGTTCGGTCCATGTGCCTTGGGCTGTTTTCCCTGAAAATGCCCCCCCACCCTATCAGGGCAGCATCTGTGGTCACTGTGGCCGATGGTGAAGGTAGGATAAAAGGATGACCTATCGTTACTTGAAGAGAGGTCAACCACCACCGAAGATCCTTTTTGCATGTGTTTGTTACAATAATGAGATGAGACATTGGGAGCTCTTGACAAGACCATTGAGTGAAGAGCAGCCATTTTAGAATCCGCATGTGCATGCGACCCAACGTTATCACTATTATTGCAGCTGCCATCATCCCTAACAACTTTAGCACTTCTGATGCTGGAGCCTTGTCTCTGGATATGATGTTTTGGATTTGCTGACGAAGTAGTAATATCCTTTCTGCCGGAAGTTTTAAAGTGGTGGTGGTCGTGTTCAATTCTGCTTCGATAAAAATGATATGTTGCGATGGCAACAAGGCAGATTTTTCTGAATTTATGGTAATGCCCAGTTGATTGCAAAGAGTTAGAGTGGTGTCCCTGGCTTGTATTAGTTGTTACCTGGTGGTGGCAGTGAGGAGCCAATCATCTAAGTATGGAAACACCTGGAATCCTAAACGCCTCAGGTGAGCCAAGACCACTGCCATACATTTGGTAAACACTCTGGGGGCTGTATTGAGACCAAAGGGCAGGACTCGAAACTGGTAATGATTGACTCCCAGCCAGAAGCGCAGATGATCCCTGGATGGTCTGGCCATTTTTATATGGTAGTACGCATCCTGAAGATCTATCGAGCACATCCAATTGTCTTTCCCTAAGAAGGGAAGTATTGACTGAAGCGTGACCATCCGGAACTTCTCTTTCTTGACAGATCTGTTTAGTATGCTGAGGTCCAAAATAGGTCTCCAGTCCCCTGTCTTTTTTGGAACGAAAAAGAATCTTGAGTAAGTTCCAGATCCTGTCTGGTCTGCTGGGACTGGTTGGATGACTCTTTTTCTTAGCAACGTTTGGACCTCTAACGTTGCTTGTTCCCTGTAACTGGGTGGAACATCCAGAATTTTTGTTGTCAATGCAGGGGGGATGGCAAAGGGAATAATATATCCTCTGGAAACTATACTTTGTACCCATTTGTCATTTGTTATTTTGAGCCAGGCGTCTGGATACAAAGATAAGGGATGCCCGACTGCCTCCAGAGTAGGACAGTCGGGCCTCCTTTCAGGAGTGCTGGTGGGGCTTCCCAAAGAACTGGTCTCTGTCTCCCTGGTTTTGCAGACCTCCTCTTCTGCGAGGGCAGCACCATCCATTATTGCCCCCTCCTCTGCCCCTGGAGGGGGGGTTCAACACATGTGTCCAGAAAGGCTCCTTGGGCTTTTCAGAGCCACATCTTTCCTCCCTTTTGACCCTTGGGGTGGGGTCCGGTAGGGGTGGAAAAATGGACTCCGACAGCAGACAGAGTCTTTCCTTCCTGCTCACACCTGGTCAAAGTTTCCTTAACTTTGGGCCCAAAAAAGGATGAGCCATCAAAAGGGTAGTTGACAAAGGATGACTTAAAGGGCTCCACAAAGGAACATAAGCACATCCAGGAGTGTCTCCTGAGGGCAATTCCTGTACCCGCTACCCTACTTGTTCCATCAGCTGCATATGAGGTTAGACTATTGGACGAGTTCACTATGGAATTAAGGGTAGTAAGCAGGGAGGTAACTTTGTCTGAAGCTCATTCAACTCCCGTACCCTGAAGAGTATTTCCAAGCTCTTTTAGGAGGTCCCTTTGCAGTCTTGTGAAATGTGTAAGATAGTTCAGTAACGCATGGCAAAAGTCACCGAAATATACATGCACTTCCCGTATCTATCCATGATCCTGGAGACTCTGTTAGGAGGATGGATAGAGGAAGAAGTTTCTGACATTTCCTTTTTGGTGGCTGTCGCCACCACCATGGCATCAACTGGCACTCCTTTAGTGAGAAAGGACTTATCCTGGGGGGCAGAAATAAATTTATTGGGCCTCCTAGGGACAGGCTCCATGGTGTCCGGAGACTCCCACACCCTTTGTGAGACCAGCACCATGAGCTCATCAAAGGGTGGAGACACCAAAGAGGTGGAGGGCTGAGACCCAAAAGCCTCCAGGAGAACCGACTCATCTTCAGTAGGGTTGGTGGGCTTCCAGCCACCCCTCTGCTTAAGGATTTCTAATATATCTGCAAATGAGATATCTTCAGAGGAGGACCGTGGGGACCCTCCTGATTCATCTAAGCTGATGTCAGATGTGAGAGACTCCTGCGGGGAGTCTAGGTGCTTCCTCTTGCAAATTCTCTTCCTGGGAAACTCATCAGTGGGAACTTCTGGTGAGGTCTCGGAAGAGCAGGGGCCACCCAGTGGGGCTTCCTGAGGCTCAGGGTCTCTATGCTTCAAAGGGATCTGTGAGGCAGAAGTGGACACAGGTGCTTTTGGGGAGGAGGAAGTTAATCCTGAAGTTGTGGATGACCTGGGGGACATTACTCTCCTCATGGCTTCAAAGGCATCTCTGCTCCGATGAGAAGGACCTGCTGTATCCAAAGAAATAACTGATCCCCTCAGCACTGGAACAGTGGGCTCTAAACCAGAGGTAGGAGCCAAACTCATCCGAGCAGAGGCCCCGAGAGGCAAAGTTGGAACTGACAGGTCAGTCCGA
Source organism: Protopterus annectens (assembly GCF_019279795.1). NCBI lineage: Eukaryota > Metazoa > Chordata > Ceratodontiformes > Protopteridae > Protopterus > Protopterus annectens. Next base: position 517,451,247 of record NC_056732.1, read on the forward strand.
CTATCCTCCCTGGACCCGACCGGAGAGTGTAGGCTCCTAGACTCCTCGATGGGCACTGAGGAAGTCTGAGTAAACAAAACTGATGGCACTGGAGTAGGTGTCGGCTCCAAAGGCTCCACAATCATGAGGTCCAACTCCTCCAGCTCCAATAGACCAGTATGGCTCTGAGGAGGAAAAGAAGTCGATGGCATAACTGTCTTCAATTCTGAAACCACTTGGGTCGGAGCCAATAAAAATTTAGCAAAACCGGTGCCTGTAGCAGCTTCTGCACCACATGATCCACATCCAAATCGGATAGGCTAATCAAGGACTGAGATGAATGTATGGAGGGTGGTACCGACTGGGGAACAGGAGACTTTAGTACTTCAGAGACCGGTTCCAGGACTGGGAACCAGCTCCAAAAAGACAGGACACTCAACTCTGAGGGCTGTGTAGCCAACGTTGACGGTTTCTTGGATTTTGACAAATCAGATGAAGAAGCCTTCGAAGACTTGGGACACTGGCTAAATCTATCCTGGTCGCTCAAAGCTTCCTGAAAAGAAGATTTCAGAAGTCCTCTATTAATAAGTTTACATTTCCTTTCATGTAATACTCTGGTAGAAAAAGAATGGCAAATGGAGCAGCTCTCTTGCAAGTGCAAGGCTCCGAGATAATAAACACAATGTACATGACTATCTGTCACTGACATCTTTTGTCCACACTTTGGACATTTTGTAAAGCCAGACTTAAGATGTTTGTCTTTCTCCTGGTCAGCCATATTGAAACCTACAGTACCAAAAATATCTAACTGTACAATAACAGACTGTAGTTTCAAAGAAGAATGCACACACACACACACACACAAACTTTAGCAAACTTAACTACAGTAATTAGCCCTTAACAACAAATAGGCTGTATATGAATAAATGTAATCTATTAACTATCTAAATACACTCACACACGATGTCTAACATTTAAAGATGCTTATTCAACACTACAAGCTATATAAATCTATGCTAATATTTTTATAAAGGCACACCAAAGAAGGGAAAGGGAATAGTAAAGGCCTATAAAAAGACCAAAGGCCAAAGGGAGAAGAGAACTATCTAATATTAAACTATTAAAGTTATAACTATCAATAACTTAACACTAAGTATTATATGTAAGACAAATTTTTAGAAAATTTTTAGAAAAAAAGCTATACTGGCCCAAGCGGTGCTAGGAAACCAATCTATTGCAGTGGCAAACTAGATCTGAGGTAAATCAAGGTGCATCATGGGAAAGGGACTTGGCCTCAAGCTGCCTAAAGACCTCGAGCTTTTTAATAGGCCGACTCAGAGCTGAGGATCTGCTCCGATCCCATCTGTAAGAATGAACGGCGAGATGGAACAACTTCACATGTATTATTTTTAGTTTGGAGACTTAGTGTGCTAATTCAGCCATTTCTCAGACATAACTCAGGGAGGTATACAAAGTGAATATGGAAAATTTGTTCAGCAGAGCAAGGAAAAATGTCCTGGTTCTTACTGAACAAGTGAAATCCTTAAACAGTGAACTCTTTTCAATTCAGGCAGATGAGACCTTGATTTAAAATTTAATTAAAAACACTAAAGAAAGTGTAAGTACAACCTTTGGTGTAAATAGCTGTTTTTTTAATAAAATCAGGTTCAAACCATATGCAAGTAAAAATAATCATACTACTTTTAAAATAACTGAAATGCATAATTAAAAATAGCAGTCAAAATCATCTGATCCCATTTTATGCACACAGTGAAATATTCAACATTACTATATGTGATTAATAATGAAGAGTTGAATTTACACATCAGCACGTCATAAGGAAAAATCTACACAGAACAATAATTGAAGGAAAAAGTATTAATTTTTCTTTTCATTTGTCTACAGCTGAGTGCTTTATTTTCAGCATGGAAATGACAGCACATTAAAATACATCCATATAAAAATGAACAAAATTATTACAAAACAATGTGCTATAAAATATACCATAAATACTTATGTAAATTCTCAATACAAAACATTTTTTGCATAATATAGTCCCTGTTTTCAAGGTAAAATGTAACCATGACTTATTTTATGAAACACATCTAAATAAAGGCACTCTGCATGAGTCTTAACTTAAATTCAGTAATTTCTATTAAAATGAAATAGGTAATCATAACCTTTACTGTTTAGAAGATCCTGTACAAAAAATAATAGTAAACACTTCAGACTGTACTTGAAAATTACTACTTAAACTCTGTAACAATTGTAGGATTTGAGTAACTTTAAAAAACAGAACCTAGCAAAAGACAATTCCTATAAAAGAAATTGACTGACATCCCAACAGAAACACAATTCACAAAATATGCCAGACTGATGCCTCATGTATGCTAGTCTCTATCATCAAAATGCGAAAAAAAACTTCAATAACTGCAGACCTTAAAGTCCATTACTGAATGAAAGATAAGAAAGTTGTACTGTTTTTAATATGTACTCATTTATTAAAAACAGACTTCAGAGAGAAGATGGCTCTACCAGACAGCAGCACATTGCTGAATGTTGTTAAACAAAAGCAGAGAGAGATAATTAAAAATATATCATCAGACGAGTGCTGCCTAATAAGACTAACTACTATTACTTCAGTTTTATTTGTAGTTTATTGCCAACATGGCTCCTCACTGTGACATGCAAAAGTATGCATTAACTTGTCCATGTACCTTTTGTGGCATCATCTACCTCATTCTATAACTTGTGTCATGTGATAAAAGTATTCAGGTTTTTCTTGACTGAACCATTGTGTTTTATAAGTGACTACATAGTCTGCAAAATATTTTATCCTTTTTAATGTTTAAGTATTCTGAAATTTCAATCCCCTTTTTTTAAACACGGATTTTACCTTGCTTTGCAAGCATATGAAACAGAGGGGCATATATGTAAAAGTGCAAATTTCATTTATTAGTAAGGAAATCATCATAAGTACGATAGCTACATTAAAGTAAAAAAGAAGCCATTCTGACATATCAGATGTAGTAACAGCAAACCAAAAAATAGCTTTGCCTCACAATGGAATAATCAGGTCTCATGTACCATTTTATGTAGACTGGAAATCCATCCATAGGCAGTACCCAATACAGATAGCTAAGAACAGTCACAGCAAGCTAACTATGTGCATTATCTGAGAAAAAAATAGTGGAATACTGTGTTGCAAAGAATGTTTAGCTATCATCGGGGGGAGGGAAGTAGCTAGAAACATTAGTCTACAGTTCATTAATATATTACATTTTGTAATATTTTAATTCTGAAAATCTACAGAAACATTCAAATAAGATGCAGACAGTTAAATAAAAAACTAAAATGAAGTTTGTTTTTATACAAAAAACATAGTCTTAGTAATATATGCAGTCGTAACTGCAAGCAAACAGCTTGCTACTAAAGAGAATACATACTCGAGTATGCCTTTTATTTGGTATCTCCCATTTGTTCATTTAGCATCTTTTTGAAAATGCATAGTGTTGCTGCACTCCTGACAGTCTTGCCTAATTATACATATTAACTGTTCTTAAATTAAACCAGTGTATTGTAAAACTGTATTTACAGATTTAATATCTGTAGTCTTGCATCCCCTAGCTTATATCAACTTCCCTGTTTCGCCTTCCTAAACCCAGATCATTTTAATATCTCTGAAACCCTTAAAAAAACAAAATCAAGACCACTCACATTTTTCTATGGAAGACTGACCTAGAGACTTAAAAAAGTATCATAACTTGAACATCTTAAAGCCTATATAATTTGTAAGAAGTCTATATTTGCTGTAATCTAATAAAATCATTTTGGTTATATGGTGACCAGAGAGAAAATATGTATTCCAAGTTATAACTTTCCACACTGAAATGAATAATAATGCAGTCATTTAGGACTGCTTTCATGTAATCAGTGGCTTAGTAGTGTCACTCATTAAAACATGGAAGAAATGGTAGAGATACTGTGTGTTTAAGGAAAAGACCGAATAAAGGAAGCTTATGAGCTTTCAAAAATGATGCAAGAGGGAAGAACATGAATTTGAAAGATAGTGATGACTAAAAATATCATATAATGAAACTTTATTAATGCATAGACACAAATGAGGACAAACTGAATATGGTAACTAATATCCTGGTAGCAATCAAATAAGGAGATAGAAATGTAGTAGAAGAACCAAAGGAGAGCACCAGCACAGTTGGAATGAGAAGGAAAAGTAGAAATCAGGAGGAGCCATATGTTTTTGTTTTGTGCAAAAATGTGGTATATGAGATGATGTTAAGCATGACTAGTATTCTGGTATCTTAGAAGTATTACATACATGCAATATATATGCATAAGTACAGCTAAATGTATTTATTTTTAGATATTACAAGTATTACATACAGGCAAAAGTATACACTACAACTGCTAAACATATAATCTTTCGTAAATATGTATAATACAGAACAGTGTGTGCACTGCCTACAGCTTTTAGTTCAAAAAGGTTAGTAACCCAACTGTTATATTGTTACAAAAGAGAATACAAATGTAAATACGACTCTATTGTACAATCCCTTTTAATAAAATATGAATTATGGCTTAATGGAACTTTGAGCCTTTTCCAGAATCTCACTGTGGATCTTAGGATAACGAGGATAGTCACTCAAAACCTGGAACCAAGCAGAAATACACATTAATGGACTGTTTAACAATTTTTAAGAAATTCTATACCTGTACAATTCTGTGTAAATGAAGTGAGTAGGAACTGGTGGTGGTTCTTCATGAACTGGGCTGCCAAAATAATTAAATAACACTTCAAAAACATCAGTTATTTTGCCATAGTCTTGTGCACGTTCATCAGCTCCATGCAAATTTAGAAAGCGAAGGATGTGTAGCAACCTCTTGTGTTCTCATTTGTGATACTATTTTTGAGATTGAGTGCAGTATAGCTTAAGCTTTTGTACTGTTAAAGTTTTAAATTGTATGTTACTATATGAAGATTAAACTGCTTCCTCTTTACTAGTGTCATTATGTTATCTAGCACACACTTCAGCTTATTAGATATTATTTTTTATTTTATTTATCCTTTGTCGACCAGGTTAGTGCCTCTTGGCTAACAGCCTCTTTTCAGTGGAGATCCGATGAGTTATTTATACTACTAGTGGAAAATTGGCCAAGGCATTGAGAAACTTACCATAAGTTTTTTAATAAGTGCCAAGGGATCTTTTACATCCACCTGAGCCACCTGAGCTACCACCAGCATAAGCAGCTGGGACCTCAGTTTAGCATCTCATCCCAAGGATGACACACTCAGGAGTGCAGAACTCCACTTATACTGCACTGCAATGTTAGCAATCTACTACCTAGTGTCAGAAAAGAACCCACAGTCTTCTGCACCAAAGGTGAGTATGCTACCTGTTGCACCACTACCACTGCCGAGATATATTCTTCTATGCCAGCTCCTGATTCTGTAGCTGAACCTTAATTTGACCTCAGTGTTTTAATCTGCTTTGGCTGAGAATGTGAATGAAATGGCATTGTAACACTTAACCATTTTGAGATTAATAGATACATGCATACAATAAGCAAATAAAAGGTAAAAAGAAACTTTTTTTTCTTCCATTGCATGCATAATCCACATAAAAATGTTACAGAGATAATAAATAATATATGGATGACAATCCTTTGTACATTTTACATTTCAAGATACTGTATTTCACAGCCTGCATGAAACAGATGGTATACTTCTCAACTGTCTTGATTTTCATGGAATGTCCAGATTTGTGGCTCACATTTTTGGCTGTTCCTCAAAAAATGTGTATTTTTCAGGCAAATCACTCAGCACAGACATCACTAAATACTGATAGACATTTGAGTTTCTGATGTCATATCCTGCAAGAAATGCATGCTGATAATCTGTCCCTGATTTTAGCCTTTTGTGCCACCATTATATTGGCTTTGTCCAGATCTCTTGAGCTAAGAGGTTGCGAGGTATGACAGATGGTATAAGGAAAATGATTTAATGACTTTCACTGTAAACAAGAAGTGTGCTATAATATGCAGGAGAGCCATACTCCAAAACTGACTATTGCTTTTAAATTAAAGGTAAAGTTAAATAAGATACTCATCATAATAATACTTCTAAATAACAACATTGAATCTGTCTATACACCTTGCAGGTGTAAATAAAACAGATGGACTGCAAGTTATCACCTCTCTAGTAAAACTGCACTCACTCAGCCACAGTCCCTACTGTTTAAATAAAACAGACGTCCTGCATATTATAATCCCAAAAAATAACTTCACTCATGTATCGGCAGCACCCTATAGATGTAAATAAAACAGATGGTGTGTATGTTATGATTTCTCTAATAGAACTGTACTCATTCATCTACAGAAGTAAAAATAAATTTACTTCATGTTATGCTATCTCTAACAAGATTGCTTTTGCTCATCTAAAGTAAATTATGGCACTTTAGATTGAAAATGAAGGTTCAGCTTCCTCTTGTAGTCATTATTTGATTCCTTCAGCTTCTTTTCATCTATTATGTGACTAAGTAAGTCACCTAATAAGACAGTGCTCCAATCTGGACCAAGAAAGAGGCACTCATGCCTACTAGGTTTACATGGTCAAAGAGTAAAGTGTGTATATGCGTGTGTATATATATATATATATATATATATATATATATATATATATATATATATATATATATATATATACACACCCACACACACAGTATATAGTAAAGCGGAATACAGATTTTGATCTCTGTAGGAAATTTTTACTCACATGTCTACAATGGCCTACATCTGTACCATGTGTTATTATTTCCATAGTTTAGATGCACTCACCCAAACTGCACTACTGTGCAGATATACATAAAACAATTGGACTGCATGTGTATCTTTGTCTAGTAGAAGGTGTACAGTTGTGTAAGGACACTTACCATAACAGTAGCTGTTCAAATGATCACTGTTGCAGTAGCCATAACTACATTGGTTAAATTCTGCCAATGATATATCAGCCAACCAGCCAGCTTCCAAAGCTTAAGGCCACCTTCCAAGAGCCCAAACTGTCAGGCAGCTCCAGCTTAGCTGAGTAAAAGACAAGTCTGGGCACCAAGCCCTTTAAAACTTTTCTGCCAACAGACATAGGGAGGCTGAGCCCTGAAAGGAGAATGCTAGGGAGATCAAAAAATAAATGACTACACCCTGGCAAAAACAACACCTCAAAAAACAAGAGGGAAGGAAGCAAGGAATGGCTACTGCAGCAGGGATCATATGAACATCGATCCTAGCTTACTACATTTGGGTGGTGGAAGGTGAAGAGTCCAGCAGCCCTGAAGAATGATCCTTGCAAGGCCTTTCTAGACTTACAGAAGGAATCAAGATTATAGTGCATTATATACAGCAGACCAAGTTGCAGCTTCTACAATACTTCTAGAATCTAGCCCTTTCAAAAAAAAAAAAAACATAGATGAAGCCAAGGCCTTGTGCAGTGGGCCTTGACCCTGCCTGGGATAGTTTTATTATGATGACTATAACAAAAGGTAATAGCCTTAGACACCCATTTGGAAATAGTCTGCTTTAATGCAGGTTGTCCCTTATTCTTACCTTTATACGAAATGAAAAAATTGATCCAAAGACCTCAAAGATTTAGTTCTGTCAAGAAAGCACCCAAGTTGTCTGTGGACAATGAAGATATGGAATATCCTTTCTCCCTCAGTTTTGGGTTCAGAAAAGAAAATAGGGAGATGGATAGTTTGGCTTAAAGGAAACTTGGATACCACTTTTGGTATAAAATAAAGATTAGTTCTCAAAGAAACCCTGTCTCTGTGGAAAATGAAATAGGGTTACTCACCATAAGAACTTGCATCTTGGATATCCTTCTTGTAGAGGTCAAAGCAGTCAGTCAAGTTAGCTGGTTCAAAAGGAGCAAGTGTTAGCTTCTCTAACACAAAATTAATATCCCAAGGAGGAGCAACTAGTTTTATTGGAGGCCTCTTATGTAAAATCCCTTTCAAAAACATTTTGATATGAGATTTTACTGAAAGGGAGAATACATGGGCAGACATGCTGAAATGGCCGATAAATGAACTTTGAAAGGAAGTCAGAAAGGCCATAGGATAATAAGTAACATAAGTACTGCAGAACCAGAGAACTAGCCCTAAGTGGGTGCTGGTTATCTTGTTGATGCCAACCAAAACAACGTTTACATTTGCTAATATATGATGTTATACTAGCAGGGTTTCTTACCTCCATTAGTATCTGCTGCATGCCCTTAGTACACAGGTGCCTAAAAGGTATTAAGACCCTATCATCTAGGCTGTCAATTGTAGTTGATTAGTGTTGGAATGTATCAAACACCCCTGTTCTGTTTGAGAAGATCTAGTCTGTGACAAAGCTCATGGTATTTGCCCTTGGCCATTTCCAAAAGAAAGGAGAACCAAGACTGCCTGGGCCAGAAGGGAGTCACCAAAATGATCTTGGGGAATTCCTTATGAATCTTAAGAAGCACCCTGGATATTAATGGAAAGGGTAGAAAAGCATACAGGTACAATCCTGTCAAAGAAAAAGAAAAGGTATCTGTCTTTCAGGCCTTCTTGCATGGAGTTCTGGAGAAAACCTTGCCAAGTGACTGTTCACTGAGGAGGTAAAGAGGTCTACTTGAGGAACATCCCACATATGGATCAAATCTTGGAAGTCCCCCTGATCCCTTGTTCTACTCAGCTTGTCTGTCATACAGTTTTGCTCTGATGGAATGTAGAATGCCTGTAGAGTGAGTCTGTGCTATGAAGCTATATCCCAAGCTAACATGGCTAGTCTGCAGAGGGGGGTATGACCTGGTTCCCCCTTGCTTGTTGATGTAACACATAACTATAGCATTGTCTGCAACAACCTGAAGAGGTCCCGAGGACAAAGGAAATTGCAGAGAGTTGAGTACCTTCATCAAGTCAAGCCTCTATTTTATATTTATCTACTTGCATCTGCCCTTGGTGTCCCACACACCTTGCACTTGTATCCTTCCAGAAACTGCTCCTCAAGCAAAGTCTGAGGTGTCTGTAGTGACTGACTGCTTTGGAACAGGGAGGGAAAAGGACACATCTGGATTTAGGGATATCTGTTGTTTGTACCAAATGATTTCTCTTATGACAAACCTCAGTACTGAGATCTAAAAAGACAAGGAGCATTAATGCTGGGACCAAAGAAACTTCAGACACCACTGTATCCTTCACATGTAGAGTCTTGCTAGGAGTACCTTGAGAATCACAGAAGCCATGAGACACAACATTCTAAGGTATTCCTTCACAGTAACCAAAATCTGAGTGAAAACCTCAGAAATACATCTAGATATAGATTTATTTTTTCATGGGGAAGAAGAACTCTTTGAATTGTGGTGTCTAATTGACATTCCAGAAACACAATCTTTTGAGAAGGAGTCAAGAAAGACTTTCTAATGTTCTCATGAAATCCCAGCTTGTGTAAGAGATCTCTCACCCAAGACGAAGAGAGAGAAAGAGATTCCTATCACTGCAAAGATAAGCAAGTCATCTAAATATGGAAAAATGTGGATACCCTGTAGTCTGCAATGAGATATAACTTGAGCTCGGCACTTTGTTAACATACTTGATGTAGTGGATAGCCCACAGGGTAAGGCAGAGAAATTATGATATGATCCAGATACACAAAACCTTAAGAAATGCCTTAAGTCTGGATGAATAGAAATGTGATAAGGATCTTTTAAATTTAGTGTTACCAAGAAACCTGAATGAGGAAAAAGAGGAAAGAGTTTGTGAAGTGACATAATTTTGACTTTGGGCACAATCACAAACAGATTTAGGAAAGGAAGATCCAGAACTGATCTCCAAGCATTTTCTTTCTTTGGCACTAAAAACACTTTTGAATAAAACCCCTTTCCCACCAAGGAAAGGGAACTGGTTGTATCTCTTACTGGGACAACAACTGATGAAGGATAGCAGCAAACAAAAGAGTCTGGTCTGGGGGATGAGGAATTACCACCTGCAAAGGAGGAATTTCCTTTTATTGCCATCTGTAACCTTGAATAATTGTCAGAATCCATTTGCCTGAAACTATCTGTTGCCAAAATAAAATGCAGATTCAGACTTTCTGGAAGGTAAAAAGGACTGGCAGGATGCAAGGGGAGGGAAACAAAGTCTCTTAAATAGTCATTCTAACTTATTGTACTATCATTGGTTTTGGGAGTTTGCAGAATTCTTCTTTGAGCCCCTTGCCATTTCTTCTTAAATGTCTGTTTATCTGCATTTTGTTGAGACTGTTTATTTTGTTTCTTACCAAAACTGGATGAAGAATTAAAGAATCCCCTGGAAAATGTAAAAAAGGAGGGCTGAAAAATCTGAGAGATGTCTAAACAGTATTTTAATAATAATAATAATAATAATTTGTATAGTAATTTTGTACCATCAAAAGTTGAGGACCGCTTAGTTGCTATTTAACTGAATTGTATCAAATTGCTCATGCATACCCCAACTGTAAAAAAATCTTTGCATGTCTTAGTCTGTAGCACAAAGCAATGGTGCCATTCTCTCAAATTACACTGTGCATGCATCTCTAAACTGTAAAAGGAAAGTATGCGTGCAGGAGTCTGTAGGACAAAAGACTAGTACAGTATTTCAGTGAACTCACCAGTTGTGGGTTCAAAAACCACACTTTCCAAATAAAGAATATTGTTAGCTTTTCATCATTACTTACTCTTGCACAGCAGTAGTGCGCAATGTTGCATTGCACACCATTGATAAGCAATGCTACTACCAAAATACTTTAATGTACTACCTATAGCTAAACCATTTGCCCCAAACAGGAACTTATCACTGAATTAAGTGCATTAATTCAGTTAACTAACAGGTGCATACAACAGCAGTTACAGCTACCATTTGCTATATAGTCTCTAAAATACACCTGCTAATTAAGTGAGTATGTAGCACCACCTGTTAATGCAGTGATACATGCATTTTTTTTGTTCAGATAACTTGGTTCAAATCCAGGTGTATTAACAGTGTCAAATAATTCTATGTGTAAATCCAAATTCTGAAATGTGATAGTGGGCATGGAGTGTCTAAAATATGGCTAGATTATACTGGTTTCCAATCCAACTGTATAATACTTAAAACTGGTTTTGCCATAGTTACGTGTTAGTGTGCAATGTGCACCATCATGCAATTATGTTTTAAAGAAAATAAATGGGGAAGACAGGAAAGTGGTGAAATGGGGAGAAGCAGAGGGACGAACAAAGTGAAAGCAAGGCAGAAATATGCATCAAGGATGTAGGAAAGAACCATAGCTATCCATTTCTTCCAGAATAAAACATACAAATTTTCCTGAATTTGGACCATCACCTCTAGAGAGAGGGATGACCACAACACAATCTGTTGTACACAGAACAGGACAGAACCATGTGTGTCATGAAGACTTGTGTGAGATATGGAGAGCTATGTACTGGACAATATTTTCTTGTGTGGGACCAGTGCACTTTTTGTCTGAGAGAGAGAGAGAGGAAGAGAGGAATGTTGGGGAAGGGCTGTAGGAATATCTGGGTGTGGTAAACTGGGCAGGTGAGGAAGCAATTGCAGACAGACAAGACAAGAGACAGAGATGGTGAATAACACAAGATGTGAGTGAACACAATTGTTGGGGTAAGGGTGTGGACCTCACAAATGCATGGACATCAAATTGTGTGACAGTGAGAGTAGAGTCCTCACCTAATGGACCGTCATCACTGTCACCTCATTGCGCCAATGGCTGCAATCTCTGAGATCTGTGTCTCCTTGTGTTATTCATTATAATGATGGAAATCAGTGTCTCCATCCAGTGTAAGCATGCCCCCACAGTGTGGCGCATAATACTATGCACCTGAGTTCTTCTCAGGTGATAAAATCACCCCCTCTGCCACTCATCCTAGAGGGAACTACAGGCCTGTCTTCTGCAGCAGAACTACCTGAGGGGCCAGGTAGTGCAGAGGCAGCACAAGGGGTGCTACCAGGTTGCAGCTCACACATGCTGGGCCTTGCTGCCAGTGAAGTGGGGTCAGGTGGATCCCCTTGGCCAGGCCTAGCCACTGTGGTGTGGGGGAAAAAAATAAAGGCAACCCAAAAAACAAAAGAAAAACAAGATTTGGGGTGAGAGATTGCACCAGTTGTCTCATTTGCTTGTTTAGGCTGAGGAGGGTGGTCTTCCAGTTCTGGGTTCTCACTTCTGTATTTGTAGACAGCAGCTTCTTTTGCTTACTGTATAAACTAGTAATGTCAGATGTGTATCTGTCCAGGACAAGATAGTACCTCACAGGCTGCTGTAAAAGGCTCACTGTAATGTCCTGCAACAACTTACACAAACACACACCAACCCCTCCATTTGACATTTTGATCACACACTACAGAACACAATACTTAATGCAAGATCCATGACTCAAGTCTGACTAGGAGTGTGTCAGACAACACTTTATAGATGATGGGATCAGCAATGTCTGTTAATGACACGATAAGTGTCCCACAGGCTGCTATAAAAGGCTCACTGTAAAGTCCAGCAACAACTCTCACGCAAGCACACACACAGGATTGCAGGTGAATTTATAGTAGATGACAATGGCAGGTCATATGGGAGAAATGAGGTTGGGAGGCCTGCATGAAATGGATGTGTTGGCTTGTGCAACTCTTAAAAAAACTGGTAAGCCATGCCATTGGAGAAGTAACTGTGGGATACACACTTCTGCTCTTCTGTGTAAACACACACATGCACACACCCAGTTGACTACAGTGAGAATAAAACCCCTACCTAAGTACACAGACTACAGAGCACAGTACTTAATGCACATGTCATGGCACAAGTCTGAATTTGACAAGACAGATGAACTTATAGTAGATGACATTGATAGGACATGTGAGAGACAAGAGGTTGGGAGGCCTGCATATGCACATTGCTTCATAGTGTCACCTGAGGCTAGTAGCCTAATAGCAGTAGGCTTTTTGGAAGCCTAGCTGTGTAACAACACAAGTACCCTTACTAAGCACACTTGGCTGTTTGAGTTTTGCAGAGCAAGGCTGTGCTGTGAACACCACCAAGTGGCCCTGTCCATGAGTCTGCACACAAAATTATATATAACACTTTGTATTGTAGTTGACATATGTGTGGAAAAATGAGACCTAAAGGTTGTAGTGCTTGTTTGTGGTGGTTGGGGGGGGGATGACAAATGGATGTATTGTAAATAACACATATTATTATTATTATGATTATTATTATAACATATATCATTATATTATATATAATATAATATAATATAATATTGTATTACATTACATTATACTATATTATAGTATATTATATTGTGCCCTTAGTTTGCAATGTTTCCACATGTAGTTTTATGTCATACAAAGGAAATGGACAATAAACACTAATAATTAAATATCATATATAGAATTCCATAGCACAATGATCATTGGATTTTCACAATAGTTAAAGTGTACATGCATGTGAAACAGGCCTGCTTGCACATGGGGAAGCAGTGCAGAAATGCAAGCCACATTGCTAATGTTTGCTACTATACCCCAGTCCCATCTGTACTACAGACCAGCTTTTCCCAATGACTAAGAGCATTAATTGAATGTATCTGTTTTCTGTTTTTGGGTTTCTGCTTTCTAGCCAAGCTGCTTTTTCCCTGTTTCTGCAATGTTGTGCAGCAGACAAGATAAACTTAGCAAAACCATTTTTCGTGATGACGCACATCGAGCAAAATGGAATTAAAAGGAGACAAAGAGGAAAAGATACTAAAACAAAGGAACACATATGCAAAATCTGTAAAACCACAGTAAAACTTGATAGTACACATCACAAATGTCTACATATGTCAGGATATGAACCCTCACACCAATACAGCTTCAGAAAACAGGAGGGATGCCTTAGTCCTCTTTGCCACAAAACCAGTTTTGTATCAATGAAATGAAGTAATTCTCAATACAACTAACTGCATCAGAATGTAAACTGCTATCAAACCATCAGCTGTGATTTGTACATTTCATTCTCTTTACTATATTTGGACATAAAGCAGTTAGTGATCACACAACCTGTCATAATTATGCCTACAAATATACAGCAGTGTGTTACCTTTCTGTGTTTCTTGATCATTCATCAGTTATCTAAAACATGCAGTGTAGAAGCCATGCTACATAATCGGCCTTAACATGTGAGAGGATATCAACTGGAAATAATATGATATGCAGTTGCCAACAAATGAAGTCCAGGTTGGATGGCACAAACACATATGTACTGTTCTTTTGGGGGAAGCATAGCTGAGTTACTGTTATGACAGAACCAAGAGTACACTCCTCTTTTGGGGATAACAAAGCTCAATTACTGTTATGACATAATTCTGAAGTCTGAAACTGCAAAGTGTATCATAACTTTCTAACTTCTGTCTTTAATGCTTTACCAGTACAAAGATATGGTGCTAAGCTGAGGCCATGCAGGGAAAATCAGAATTTTTCACATGTATGACTGTGTGAATGTTTCATACCTGAGGCTTACTAATTACTAATGGACAAATATTAAGTAAAATAAGTGCCTGTTGTGACATGTTAAGGGTTAATTGCCCTGGTGGAGTGAGCTTTAGGTTTTGACTGTAGTGACAATCTCTTTTTATTGCAGACAAAAGAAATGCAGTCTAATAACCATCTGGAAAGAGGAACCTTAGGTCTTGAGAAAGCAACAGACAACTGATCTGAATTTTGAATTGCTTGTTCCTATGAAGACACAACCTAAATTGACAATGAATGTCCAATAAATGTAAAACGTATTCACCTTTGAGAATATGAGGAAAAAGCACTGGTAGATTTATTGACGGATTTAAAATAGTCTCAGATGCCAACATAACAAGGAATGATGGATTAGTTCTCAAGGAAACTGTCTCTATGGAATACCAGATAGGGACGTTTGCTGGAAAGAGTGTGAAGCTCTAAAATTGATTTGAATTAATGCCTGTAGCATGATATTAATATCCCAGGAAGGTACTGGATCACTGACTGGTGATCGGAAAAGAAAAGTTCCATTTAAAAAAAACTTTAGAGACTCTTAAGGAAGCTATAGAAATGTCATTCTGCCCTATGCAGAAATTTGAGATTTGAGATTGCGACCATTTATACTTTGATACTGGAATAATTAGAGCCACTGTGGAAAAGTTCAAACAAGAATTCTAATATGAAAGGAACAGGAGCAAAAAGGGATCTAAACCTTTTGATACAGCCCAAATGGAAAATCAAATTTTTCATTTGCTATGGTAGATCTTCTTAATGGATTGCTTTTGAGAGGCTGATATGATCTGAACAACCGAAGATAGAATCCTGGCATCTCTGGCTAAGGTTAGAACTAGAGGAACCAAGTGGTTAATTTCACAGATCTCTGGTCTGGAGGAGGCAATCTAGATGGGTGTGTTAACAGATCTGGATATTGATCCAACTTCCATGATGGATGCACTAGTAGACGCCACAGAAAGGAGAAATGAGGATCAGTCTCATCTTGCACATTCTTGCTTTCTTGATGAATATTTTCAGAGGAGACCTTGGGGCAAACTGTGGACCAGAGCATCCCTCTGTGACTGTTGCTGCAGAGAGATCAGGGTAAAGTAACTGTTGCACTTGTTTAGATAGGATGCAAACAGATTACAGCAAGACTGGCCCCAGTGATGGGAAATCAAGGTTGCCACTGTTGGACAGAGGGATTACTTGTGAGGCATTAAGATAGTTTTGCTCAATTTGTCTACTAATACACAGGATGGTCCTGGTATATGCATTGCTATCAGAAAACAATGAGAAGACATTGGCCATTGCCAAACTCATGGGCTCTCGACAAAGGGGAATAGGAGCATTTTTCTCCTGATTTATTGATTTACCAGACTACCGTCATGTTATCTGACTGTATGTAAAACACACCCTTGGGTAAGACATCCTGGAATGCCAACAACATTAGGAGGACTACTCTCATCTCCAAGATATTGATGTGAAGATTGACCTCTGTATGTGACAATGTACCCTGTACTGTCCTCCCTTCGAAATGCACCACCACTGTAAGAGTGAGGTGTTTGTGGTTACTACAGTCATAGGTAGATCCAGTTTGAGTGAGTGTCCTTCTGTCACTGAAGGAGATTTTATTCACCAGAAGATGTATTGTCTGCAGATTTGAGTGATGTAAATTTTCATATGCAGTGGATGAATGTTTTCAGATCACTACAGAGCTAGACTCCATTGAAGTACTCTTATGTAATATCTGACTAGCACAACCATTATGATTGTAGAGGCCATTAGACCTAAAAGTCAAAGAATTAGCCTTAGTGGAGGAGAAGGGTGATGACGTACTTGTGTAGCTGTGGGATGCAGGGAGAGCACTCTGGGCTGCGGAAGGCTGGCAATCTCTAGTACCAAATTCAGGTGACATCTAAAAAATTCTATCTGATGTTGGGGTTAGGTGGCTTTTGGGTAGGTTGACAGTAAATCCTAGAAGAAGGTCCAGATGATGTACTAGCAGATTCCTGGAGGTAGCAGTTAGAAGCCAATCACTGAGATATGGGAAAGCTTGGAACCGTAGTAGGCGAAGATGTGGGGCCATCACTGCCATTATCAAGGTAAACACCCTGGGGACTATAAGTGAGACTGAAAGGCAGGGGTATGAATGATAGTAATGGCTCCCAGATGGAAAAGGAGGAATCTCCTTGAATGCTTCTTTATCTTCACATAATAATATGCATCCTAGAGATCTATTGAGCACATCCAATTGTCCTTCACAGCAGAAGCAAAATGGACTGAATTGTGACCATCCAAAATGGGTCTGAAGTCCCCTGTTTTGTTTAGTATTAAAAGGAATCTTGAATGGACTCAGGACTAATTGGTCTTTGGAGACCAAATTGATGACTCTTTCTTAGCAGCTTTGAAACTTCTGCTGCTGCAAGTGCCTACTGATAGGGTGGAACATCAGGAACTTTCTTTTTTATTGGAAGAAGGGAAAATGGAATTGAATTGACTGGAAAATATGCTTAGCATCCAAGAATATGTTGTTATATTTTGCCAGGCTTGTGTGTACATGGATAAGTACTCCTCTGACTGCCTCCAGAGTGCCGCATTCGGGCAAACCTTGAGGAGCAGTTGAAGGGACTATGAAAGCCTTGATTGTGCGGTCCACCTCTGCCTCTTGGGTGACATCCATTGTAGTTACCTCCTTCTCTGCCATGAGAAGGTCTATACTCAGGGCTGTTGTGCTAAAAAGTCTGTGATTTGCAGAAGCACATCTTCTTTCCAGCCCTCTGATTCCTAGAAAAGGCTCTCTGTGAGGTAGAAAAATGGATTCTACCTGCGGAGTGAATTTCACCATCTTGCTGACTCCTGGTTAGTGCATCTTTTACCTTGGGTCCAAAGAGAGTGGAACCACCAAAAGGGGCACTGACAAAGGGTATCTTAAAGCCTTGCGTGAAATTACAAAGCTACATCCAGGCATGCTGAAGTATAGTGATGTCAGTGCCTGCTGCCCTAGCCATTCTGTCAGCTGCACTGGAAAGCAGTCTGGAGGGTAGAAAGCTGGAAGTCCAAGCTCTTCTGAACATCTACAAGCAAATTATCCAAAAGCTGTTTGGTCAAGTCTCTCTGGAAACTAGTAACACAAGCAAAATAATTCAGTGCTCTGAGTGCAAAAGTTGTTGAAGCATATGACCATTTCTCAAACCTGTCAACAGCCCTAGACTCCCTGTTGGGGGATGGATCGAGAAACTTTCTTCAGAAACTTTTTTTAGTGGCTGCTGCTACTACCATAGCACCCACTGGTGGACCATTGCTCTAATGTTTGCTATCTTTTAGAGTTGCCAATATCCTGTCAGGCTTTTGGGAATTGGTTCCACACATTAGTGTCTTTCTGTACCCATTGAGCCATAAGGTCAATAAGTGGGCCAATGGATGATACGATCCAGGACAATGCTGAATCAAAACCAAAGACTTCCAAGAGCATGAACTCATCAGGGAAAGGGTTCTCGAATGACCATCCCCTCTCTGTTTCATCAATTCAAGAATCTCACTGAAGGTGACATCTTCCAAGGGAGATATAGGGGAGACTTCACCTCCATTCAAACTCACGTTTTCAGTGAAACACTCTGCAGATGAGTCTATATGCTTCCACTTGCATGTCTGTTTCTTGTAAACTAGTTCCAGCGGGAGATCAAAATACCCTGAATCAGACTGGGAGCAAATGTGACATGCAGACTCTGAATCCTGTGGCACAGACTGTCCCTGTCTAACAGACTGATAGGAAATAGAAGCAGAATCATGTCAGAGTTTGGATGGAAAAGAGCTGGATGAAAACACATTTTCCTTTGCCATCGAAATGATCCTCTCAGAAGAGTCAAAGGCCGAAGATGTCATCAGCTCTGGAGGTCTCATTCTATTGGAAAATAGAACAGATACATTGGTGCAGATGGGCCTCGACCCCAAAGACAATCTCAGATCTGAGCCATCGAGTGTCGAGGCCCCAAGAGAAAGGGACTGCTCCGACAACGTCATTGTCAACCCATCCCCTTGAACCCAGTCACTGAGGTTTTGGCTTTAAGTCTTTTCCAGATACAAACATATCAGTCAAGACAGAAAGGGATGCTATCAGAGGTGAAGTAGCTTGGACTGTCAGCTCCAACAAAAGCACCCCAGGGTAGGTCATATTGCAGAAATAATAGGAGGGGTAGCTGGCCCAAGACTCAGTACATTCCCAGGGGATGGCAGCAAGAGAACCTCAAGCTTGATTTGTGTTCTGAGGAACATCTGCATCATCCTGCTGATGTCTTGTTTGGGAAGACTTCTGAATGACTGGGTAGAAGAAATCACCAAAGATCATCTCCAGTACCTCTGACCCTGAAGTATACAGGAATGTAATTTTGTGCTGATGGAGTCTGGATTGAAACAGGACCAAGAAGAAGAGCAATGGACCTGAAAGACATTTGTACTGGCATTCCAGGATTTTTGGGATCTGGCTCAATTGTCACCACTGGATCTGGTGAATGTTTCCTTAATATTTCATAATCTGCTTTGTCTGACTTTTCTGACACAGTCTTATCTTTTTATTTTTATTTTACTGTCTATTTTTCTTTCTCCTATACTTCTTTGGATCTAATCTTGTCCGATTTCCTTGTTGGGGTAGTGGTAGCAGAGAAGGTAGAAGTAGCAGAAATAGAAGATCTTGTCTGTGGAGGGAAGAGGCCTTGACTATGAACTTCTTTCTCCTAATTTGAAGTGTCATGGAATTAAAGTATGCACAGGCTTGACATTCAGTATTAAGATGGCAACACCTAAACAGTTTCCACACAACATATGAAGATAGTGAGGAGGAAGTTTGTGCCTACAGTCGGAACACTTTTTGAATCCCTGACAATCCCATATGACTTAAGTTACCGAGGTTAAAAAACCATGACCAATCAGAATAAAGGTAGAACTATAACAAGCACACTAGGATGAATCACTGAATCTTATTAGAAACATCTCTATGCTATGTACTACAGCTATAACTATGAATAACACACAAAAAGTGAATACTGTATTAACAATTACAACTACTTACTACTACTACAACTGCCTAAGCCTTATCTGAAAACAAAATCTTAGAAAATGCACTATTATACTATATCTAATAACTAAAGCTGGAGAGAAAAGTCTCAAGGTAGGAAGGAGAAAAGGAATTATAACCCAAGGATATAACACTGGTCATTGAGACCTTGTAGAACGCACCTAAAGTCTTCAGTCAGAAAACAAGATCTGAGGTACTAAGGTGGAGTTGAAGGAATTATGAGTAGGGGAGGAGTTAGAGCCCTGCTGGATCTGGGAAGCTTCAGAAGTGGTGCTGCGGTCAGATCTAATTGAATCTGACAACCCATGTGTTGAATCAGATGAAAATAGAACACACTGGATCTCATGTTAATGACTCTTTTATCACCTGGAAAAAGTCTCTGCAAAGATAAGTAAGTCATCTAAGTAAGGAATAATATGAATGCCATTCAGTCTAAAATGAGCTATGACTGTGCAAGACATTTCTTGAACATCATTGGAGCTGCAGATAATCCAAAAGGTAATGCACAGAACTAATAAAGTGACCCAAAAATAGAGATTCTTAGAAATGACCTGTGACTAAGGCAATGACCATAAGGGTCTTTTAAGTCCAGTGTTACCCTACAACTCGTGGAAGGAATGAGAGATAACAGGTTCTGTAAGATAAACATTTTGAATTTTGACACTTTCACATACAGGTTTAGTAATGAAATATTTAGTACCGGCTTCGAAGGTGCCTCGTTCTTTGGTAATAGAAACAATTCAGAATAGAAGCTTCTGCTTCTTTGATTTACAGGCACTAGGTCTGTGCCTCCCTTGGGTGTGTAAGACTGAAGAAACTGAGAAAAATATTCTGTTTGGTTCAGAGGGTGGGGAGGAATTCCCTGAAGGGAGTTTTTGCAGCCAGTGCCATCTATAACCCTCCTGCACCACTCTTAGTACCCAAGAGCATGAGAAAATGTTTTGGCACAAGATGATGTTGAGGACCAGCTTCTGGGAGGTCTGTGGAGATATTTGACAGAGGAGAGACAGGAGAAAATAATGATGGCATAGTTATTCTCTACAGTTGCTCTGTACCCTTTTTTTTTTTTTTTGAAAGGTCCCATTTCTCTTATTTCCATCCAGCCATCTCTTTTTTCTACGACTGCCAGAATATGACTGAATTTGCTTATTTGGCTTTTTAGTGGAAGAGGGAGGCCTAAAAGATATGTGTTGGGGAGCATGAAAAATCACAGATACTCCCTGGATTAATTTTTCTCTTTCATCAAATTGTTTGAGAGCTTGGATACCAGAACAGCCAAGCAATACCTCCCTGTCTAAAGCAGAATCTAAGATTTCACACTTTTCTTCATCAGCAAATTTTTGACTATGTGCCCAGGCACACCTTCTTAACACTGTAGCAGCAGCAGTGGCCCTAGACAGTATCTTCCATATCTTACAAACTTCTTGAAAACATACCTGGGAGAAAGAATCAGTCTGACTAAAATAAAATAAAATAAAATTCTTCTATAAGAAGTGAAGTAGCCAGTCCCATCACACTATCCACATAACAAAACATACACTTCCACAAGTATGTCTGATAATTGAGAATTCTGAAAACTAAAGTGGAAGAAGAAATCATTATCTTATCTAGGTGGTCCAACACCTTGCCATCCTTGCCAGCAGGAAAATAACAGTCTACTGCCAGGACTAGTAGTGAAAATGGATACTGGGCCTGATCTAATGAGAACAAAAAATGCTTAATCTCTGTCACTTTATATATATATTATCTGTCCTCTTAAGGTCTGGTAGCTGAGTATCAGGATGATTATTATCAGCATTCAACACATCCTCCAGAGCTGGCAGTATAGCAGGAATTGGTATAGAATGAGGAATATCCATTCGTAGCATATCAATATCTCTTCAGTTCAGGGGGAATACCTGCTTTTTACGATAAAAGTAACTCATTCATCCTGGCTATGGTCTGATTAAAAGAAAATTCCTCCACATAAGGATAAGAGTTAATTTTCCTTACAGTAAAAAAGTTGGGCTTTTGATTCTGTATGAGCAGAAGATCTATCTGTATTATAATCAGAATCATCAGACTATGTTTCCTCAGGAATTTCTTTGCAGAGGATGCACATGTGTAATGGTTTCTGTATATCAGGATTCATAGCTAGTAATGCATGCCTTGCTAAGGTAAGGAAATCATCTTCCTTAACTGTAATTACTTCTTGAGATTAACAATGCTTAATCTTTTATTTTTTTTCTTTATATGAGTCCCTATGGAAGAAGATCAACTGAAAGGATGGACATCTAATCAGTTTAATGGTCTTTTGCCTCAGTTACCCTGTGAAGTTTCTCCCAGAGTGTTTCCCAGACCTAGAAGATGGTTTTCTCATGTTCATATTGGACACTGGGACAGCCAGAGAGGATGTGGCTGATCCCTGGTTTGTGGTGGCTAAAAGATCTATACCATAGAAAGCCGCCAAGGTAAGTGAATGGTCTAAGGTATCAGCTGAGGCATGGACTGAGCCCATGACAATGGCAATGGCTCCATGGAACTAGCAGGACTAGAGTAATTATACATGCTGCAGCCAAAAAAGAGATGCCAAAAGTGGTAAGCATTGCTGAGGTGAGTTGGACAGAAGGTAAGTTGTCACCTAATGTACACAAGCTGCACACTTACATTCAAACTTCTTATCCCAACCCCTTTATAAAGTAACAGCCCAACCAGCACTCATTTTAACAAGTTAAATAAACTTGACAGAAAATGAAAATGGCAGGTAGGGTGTTATAAAAAGAATATAAGCACTACACCTAAAAACACATCCTTGCCCATCCCAAAATAAAACTTTTAGTCACAAAAATTAAAGTTTATACAAACAGTACATACAACTTCACAAAAATGTCCCCAAATTAGTCACATAACATCAGCTGCTAAAAAATACCGGTGTCTGACAAGAAACTTCTGGTATTGATAAAAAACACCCAATTTCTTAAAGGTGGAAATATCATTGTAGTAAGAAAATAAAAATAAACAATATTTTCTTAAAAGGCAACAATTTCTGTGTGGAGGTGTTCCCCAACAGGAACTTAGCAAAAAATGAAGTTCTTTGCCAGTTGCTGCTCCAAAGATGTTTATCCTCAAGGTGGAAAGAAAATACTAAAGAAATCATCAGTTTGATTGCTGATTTTATTTGAGGTTAGCCAATCAGCAGTCAGATTGAAGGTGTGGAGGGGGAGCCAGAGCTTTGTGAAGCTGGCTGGTTGTTGTTTCCAGAGCAGGGAAACAATCCAGATTGTCTAAAGGACGAGACATCTGGAGTAAGTTCAGGAAATTACAGTTGTAATAAATCATTGTATTTCTTTAATGACAGCTGAAGATCATTATGTTCTCACTGAAACAACTGATTCATTCTCGATATGGTTTCAAAAAAAGAAAATCCTTCCAAAGGACTATCAGTATAGGCACTTTCTTCAGAATCAGAGACCTGGGAAGAGACACAGAAGTTGTCCCTACACAATCATTTTTTCTGTTCAATGTCCTCCGCATGTTCAGATGGTGAAGAATTCCATTTTCCCCTAAGCAGAACACCAGAAATGAAAGGGTCAAGATCCTGAATGAAATACTGAGCTAAGTCTAATAAATCTCTCCTGTCCAAAGTAACTAAGACAGATGAAAAAGTATGTTTAACTTTTTGCTACCTTTTGACAGGAGATTCTGAAGAAGCAGACTTATGTTTGGCAGGCAAAACCTCCTTAGAGGCAAGTATCCCAGTCTGTTTAGGCAGAGAGGTACTTCCCTGTTCCATCTTCCAGGACCAACAAAAGTGTTTCTTCCTTGCCCACCAAGGGCACTCAACCAAGCACAGTGGATGTGTCTAAACCTCAGTCCATAGTGGCTGTAGGGACTATACCAAAGGGAGCAAAAAAAAAGATAAATGGTCTGAGGAACCACAAATGGCCGCAGCAGTCACCAATCTATGGCTGAGGCAATTCAGAAGCCTGATCAAGTAACAAAGTCTGCTTAGAAATCTTTCTTTCTTTTTTTTTTTTTTTTTTTTTTTGCTGGAAGAAGGAACAACCCTGTTCCATGAAGATGAAAATGATGCATGAACCAAAGGGAATCATGGCAGCAGTAGTCTGTGAAACAGAAGTATTTAAAAAGTAATTTTTTTCTAACAAGATGATAAAAACACTTTAAATATATACCCCAGCTCCCACAAGTAAGAAACACAAATTTTAGCAAAGACAAAACAGTTTTCATTTAGTTTTAACAACTTTTTTCCTCAACAGTGAAAAGTAATGCTACTGTTAAAAACTTACCAAAAATCATGTGAAAGTCTACAAAAACACTTTTTCCTAGCTTAAAATCAAACATTTCACAAAAAAAGTTTACTTTCAGCCATAAAAGTACAATATGGTAGACTTTTTTTCCAAAAGGGAACTTATCTGTCCACAAAGGGAAAAGTGTTAGCCAACCCTTGATCTTAGAAAGCCAACAAGAGAAGCTTTCTTTGGCAGCAGGAAAGCCATGAATAGCTTGGAGCCCAAACTATTCTTTTTTCAGCTTTGATTTAGCTGATTAATGGTTTGGATGAAGCCCATCTAATTTGGACAAAATACTCATCTTCTGCCTACATGGATGATTTTTCTATTGGAACATAACTTTTCATGGATTAAGAAAAAACAAGTCAGTGGAAATCATTTTGACAAAAGGTGCTAAGAAGTTACTTTAACTTATGCAAACTGGTCTCATCTGAGTGATTTACTTGGTACTCATTTATCTCATCTGAATTAAGTTTCCTTCTGAGCTGTGTTTGTTGTTTCCCAAGTACACTGGGGGTTGGAATTTTTACGGACACTCACCAGCTGGCTAATGGATTCCAAAAACCATCAAATGACTCCATCAAAAAACAGCAAGCATGTAAACATCTCAAATGACACAAAAGTACTTAAAACTAATTACTCATTTCTGTTAATTATTTCTGGAGTCTGTCTGCACATATAATGGAAACTGCCAGTAAGTCAGTCAAACTAACAAAGCAAATATTAATTCCTGATATCACAATCAAATGGACTTTGAATAAAGAGGCCAACACAGCAAATACTCACTATATGAACAGTGCTTAATTTCCAGTACAGAGAAATACAAGCATCAAGATTCATGTGGAAGAAATGGTTAGACAGAATGACAATTACTACACAAATTAAAGAAACCATTCCTTTTCATCTGTAGCACACTGAGCTCTGTTATCATAATCTGGTCTGATTACAAATTAAATGACCAATAGCCTTAATCAAGGTAGTTTACTAACATTAGATAAATGCTCAAATAAAAGCAATGGGGCTTCTTCTGTCTGTAGGGAAATCACAAGAACTGGTTAATTTACTGAAAATATAACCAGTGATCTTTTTCTAGACAGTCCATAAATAACAGGCTAAATATTCCAAGAAACAAATATGGAATCTTGTCTATTTAAAACTTACTAGTTCACAGCAAAAACTTTAAAAACGTGGACTAGGTTACTAGAAGGTGAAAGTCCAAGAGACTACCGATTCTTTAAAAACTCAGCAGCCACTCATGTTGCATTAATATGAGGTACTACTCCCCAAAACTTGGTTCTGTGGCTTGGAGAGACAGAGCACTGACTGCAACACAACACAGGTGACTGTAATTGAGTTAGTGGCTCTGCACTGGAGAAGCCAGACAGAGATGGGAAGAATTAAAGCAACATGGCTGCTCATACTCAGGGGTAGACAGAGCTGGTGTAACTTCCCAGGAAATTATGTGGGGAAGTTACCACTTTGGAGGAGAAGGGAGTGATGCTTGGATAGGTGATCAGTCCATGGCATGGTATGCCTCTCCTCTGCTTCACTGAGTGCATAATGGGGATAGAGCCAAAAAAAATTCCTCAAACCATACTGATGGCTGTCCAAAGTCCACCTTCATTTTGGGGATCAAATGGGCCAATTGACAGGGAAAGGGCAGATAATTATTAGACATTATTTTATTTATTTTTTTTTATTTTATTTGCAGTTGGTTTACCAGGATAGTCCATTGGGCCAAGATGAACCCATTTTCAATGGAGTCCTGGGGAGAAAAGCTCCAGAAACAAGGTTACATAGTTTTAGATATATAATACAATATTAACAAACAAATTACACAGTTAGAGCATCATACTGGTGATGACTGTTACAGTTGGTACATACTATAGAAGTGATTCAGATTGCATTATTTACAGAATTCAAATTGCAGTATTTACAGAATTGTACAGATTACTGTTTGTAGATGGTACATAGTATAAAAGTGATTCATATTGCAGCATTTATAGAATTATACAGATTACTGTTTGAACACACATAATCAATGGAACATTACAGGTGGTACCTACTATAAAGGTAATTCATGTTTCCGTATTTACACATTAAGAGCATATCTTTCAAGTGACATTACTGATGAAATCACCTAGGCATTTTGAGTTAGGTTGCTAGGTAAGGGATACAAAAATGATTTTGATTTGAGATTAGGCAGCTAGTTAAAGGATGCAAGTTAATACAATAGGAGAGGCAGATACAAGAAAGCTTATTAACAGGAGGAGGAAGGAAGTAAGGCGGTCTTGAATTATGAAGGGTGGGTGCAAGAGCATTGAATTATGAAAGGTGGGTGCAAGAGCATTCCCACTGGGTTAGTAGATGAAAGTAAAGAGATTTTTTGAATGTAAAGTGGTTGAAGGTGGTACAAATAGCTGGAGGTAGGGAGTTCCAGAGACGTGCTAAACTATAGGATAGGAGATTTTTACCTGGGGGACGTAATGGTATGTATAGTTCAAGTAGGTTCTGGTTATTGGTTCTGAGTTTTCTGTTGGGGAGGTGCATTTTAAAAGCAGGGGAAAGAGATGGACAAAGGAAGGGTTTAAAGATGAGCTTGTGGGCAAGCATGAGTTAGGAATAGATGAGTCGGTTGGGTAGTTCTAACCATACTAGTTTGTGGCGAGAAGAACAATGGTGAGTAGATGCTTTGTGGCCATTAGCGAATTTAGCTATTTTATTATAGCATGAGGAAAGTTGTGTTTTGAGGGAAGATTGTAGGTTAGTCAGGAGTGGGGCTCCATATAGAAGAGAGGGAATAAGGAATGTGGAAGAGAGTGATTTTAGTAGAGGGTGTAAGGAAACAATTTTGTCGGAAGAGCATGCCTAGTTTTTGATTAACTTTTTTTGATATTTAATTGTATGTGGGAGTTGAATTTAAACTGACTATCGATTTGAACCCCAAGAAACTTAGTCTCTGGCACCAATTCCAAGGATGTGTTATTATTACAGGTGATTAAGAAAGAGTTTGGGTTGACAGAGATGTGTTTAGAGGGAGTAAATACCATTAATTTGGTTTTAGAGGCATTTAATGCTAGGTGTTTTGTTTTTCATCCATTGTTCAGTGATAGAGAATGCATCTTGTGTAAGTTTTTGGAGTACTGGGATGAATGTGGCAGAGCAGATAATAGTTGAATCATCTGCATATTGAATTATATTAGAGAATGGGATAGAATTACGGAAATCATTTATGAAGATGTTAAATAGTAGAGGACCCAATATGGAGCCTTGGGGGACCCCAGTTGGAGTGCTTAGGAATGAGGAAGTGGCTTTTTTTCCATTTAACAGCTTGAGATCTATTAGAAAGCCAACAAGAGAAGCTTAATGAGGAAGGACATAAGTTAAGTTGGGAGAGTTTATCAAGGAGTAGTTTATGAGAGATAGTGTCAAAGGCTTTTGAGAGGTCCAGTAGTAGGGTAGAAACAATCTTTCCAGAGTCCCTGGCCTTGTTTACGGTTTCTAAGAAGGAGAGGAGGGCTGTCATAGTACTATGGCCGGGTCTGAAGTCATGCTGGGTTGGAGTCAGCAGGTGATTGTCTAAGAGATAAGGAAGGAGCTGCAAATGGATACACTTTTCAAGGAGTTTAGAAATGGGAGACAGAATAGCTATGGGACGGAAGTTTGTAGTATCATTATTATTGCCACCTTTATGCAAAGGTATGATAAAGGCCTTTTTCCAGATTTGGGGTACTTTGCTTTCTTCGATCGAGCGGTTAATTAGTATATTAATAGGTTAGGCAATGGTTTCAGCTGCTATGCTAAGAAAGTATGAAGGAATATTGTCTGGGGCATTAGAGAAAGGCTTTAGTTTCTGGATCAGTTTTTTTATGGTAGATGTGGGGATAGGTTTTAGTGAGAAAGTAGGAGAAAGGGGGGTGAGGTATTAGAGGGTGGTGGTTTTGGGGAGGGAAGGAGAGAGGTAGTCGGAGTGGAGGGAGGGGTATGGGAGGATTGGGGTGAGGTCGGGAATGTGGCAGTGTCAGTGAATGATGAGGTTAGCTTGGAAACAGAGTTTATGAAAAAAGAGTTGAATTGTGTAGCCAAGTCACTGTCAGAAGCATTGTGGTCTGGGCTGGGGTTGCTGTTTTGCCAGGATTGATAAGGGTAGAGATTCCTTTCCAGAATTTTTGAGGATTTGTTTTATTAGTATTTTGGAGTATGGAAAAGTAGTTTTGTCGATCTTTAATAACAAGCCTTTTTACTTTGTTTCTGAGTGTTTTAAATTCATTATGGGTGAGTGGGGATTTATTTTTATGGTAAAGTGTCCAGGCCTTATCTCTATGTCGCATGGCTGTTAGTGTGTCTTTGGTTAACCAGGGGGTAGTTTTTAGTTTTATTCTTTTAGTCCTTATGGGAGCATGGTAGTCTAGAAGGTTCAGGAAGGTTGTGTTGAAATGGGCCAAGGCATTGTCTAGGGGTAAAGCTTTTAGGATGTTCTAGTCAACTAGTTTGAGAGAGTCAGAGAAAGCTATTAGGTTGAAGTTTTTATAGTTGCGGGTAGTAATGTAGTTATGAGTTCTCTGTAAAGGCGCTTGTAGTCAATATGTGAAGATAGGTAGGTGGTCACTAAGGGAGTCTGGAAGGGTACCACTGTCAGAGAAGTAATGAGGGTGAGAGACTAGAATCCAGTCTAGAATGCTACCCTTGGAGAGAGCTTCTGAGGGGAGAGTTATGTCATTAATTAGTTGTTAGAAGCTGCAAAGGTTGATACTGAGTGGGTTTAAGGGAGAATGAATGGCTGACCAATTGATATTGGTGTCACCCAAAATTATGATTTCATTGTTAATGTTGGTGGAGAGCCAGTAAAGAATATTCTCTAGTGTGGTAATATTGTCACCAGGGGGAATGTAAAGGGAGGCTATACATATATGCTTGTATTTATTGACTTGGAGTAGTGATATGAGTAAAAACAGCATCAAATAAATAAATAAATAAAACACTCTCCAAAGAGCTTATTCAAATTACTACACATTGCTTCTACTAGGGATTCATATTTACTGGAGTTAAGGATAACCAAGAGAGCATGTCGTGGCACAGTATCGTGCATGACTGAAGAAAAAAGGAAACAAGACAATCATTACAGATGTGAAACATAAGACAAGAAATTTGATAGTAACTACCCCCCCACACACACAAACACACACACACACACACACACACACACACACACACACAAACACACACACACACACACTGCCATGCTGTCTAAGCTTCTTGGGCTTAAATCTACCAACTGAAATCTAAAAAATGGCAAATCCATGGTAGTTAATGCAGAGAAGTTCAATTGTATTGATTATCAAATGCGGTGAAACATGTTATCTAGGCATACCACATTACCTCCATGTACTGTAAATAATAAAGGTACAAAGGGCAAAAATACAATCACAGTGATTGCTTTTCTCAATATGCCTTCTCCAGGCTCTAAAATTACATTGATTGTACTTTCTGTTACACATTGTGAAGATTGGGTAAAGATGGGTGAAGGCTGCAAGCCTAGCTAGATAGAATTTTGGAGATAATTCTGTCATCTGTAAATATTAATGTAAACCACAGGCTGTTGTCTTAAATGGTAAAAATAGTGTTACATGTGGAACTGGAAAATAATGAAACAACAGTGCACTCTACTGACCAAGTAAAGCATATTGTGACCCTTTGATGTTAAAACTCGGAGCCAGTAAGTCTAGAGTGAGGAATCCTGCCTATTGTTTTAAGACCAGAGTTAGTGGCCAGAATTTGCATGCATAAATGTCCTTTATTGCTCTGATTTCTGCCCAGAGGTGAAGAATGTAAATGTAGTTTCTGTTAGCCTGGAAACCCAGGGAAGTGTGAAGAATGATGTAATGTGAACCAGGAATGTGATTTTAAAAACAGAAAGAATCAGAGAGCATTAAGCATTTTTGTCTTGACCATCCAACTCACCAGCACTGTCTTGCTCTATATGTAAGTTTATCCTAGATTTATGTTTTTTGTTATAAATAGCTAGAAACTAGAAATATTAGACTAAGTGTTTTTCTGTGATGTCAGAACTGTACTGCTGAATTAATTTAAGTATTTCTCTGTGATCTTTGAACTTTTGACTAGCACTGTGTAGTAAAAAGTATTGTATTGTGTTTTGACTATTTGTTATTAAATATTTTTAATCCCTTTCAACTATGCCTGTTTTTGTAGAGATAATTTAAGCTCTTTAGAGTACTTGCATGCCTTTGGTAAAATTGTACAAAGCCACTCCAATAGCTTTAGCCCTGGGCTACACTACCAACTGGATGATAATATTGCACAGTAATAATTGGACACCCTTTTCAGGGCCTTTGGGTAGCTGATAAATATTAGTGGGTGGTGGCAGCTGGTACTACCGTATAGTCTTGGAAAAAGGGGCACAGCTGGAGAACCTGTAACAGTCTTTCCCAGGATTGTCTGTGTGGTTGTATAAACTCTTCTCAAAGTGTGTGCGTGTGTGTGTGTGTGTGTGTGTGTGTGTGTGTGTGTGTGTGTGTGTGTGTGTGTGTGTGTGTGTGTGTGTGTGTGTGAGTGAGTGAGTGTCAGCTACCTGGGCAGGGACATGAAGCACTGGTTGGACAGAGAGAGTGCTGGAGGTTTTAGCTTGCCCACTAGGCTGAGATATGGACCCTATAGCTGTGCCAGTGGGGAGCCTTATTGGGGACCCGGAGAGCGAGGGAGCGACCAGCCTTTGACTGTGATCTCTTTGTGCTCTTAAGGGAAATTGCACTTTACTATGTGTATTTGTTATCCCTTCCTCCTATATGAGAAGTTCCTCACTGGAGTTAGTGGTAAGGATTGAGGCTCCTTCATTGCTGGGCCAGGGCACGGGTGTCACACACATATCCTAACCTTTTGTAGAAGAAGTAATTAACACATTATTCACTTAAATGCAGCAACTAAGTAATGTTTTATTAGGCTACTCTTTAATACTAGCTTGAGGTTATTTAACTTGATGCCTAGGTGCTACAGAGTATCAAATTTGGTTATCCAATATACTTCTCTTACTTCTAACACAGTGCTGAAATCACAGCCTCCAATATTCTTCTTTAAAATGTCCTGTATATAAAATGCATGTATACATATGTGTATTTATTTACTGACATTTGTTTACCAGGAAAATCTGATTGGGCACAGATGCCCTTTTTCAGTGGAGGCCCAGGGAGAAAGCTCCAAGGCATCATATTTAATATGATCAATATTTTCAGTAACAAAGTTTATAATGCAGCATCAGTGAAGACATAGCATAAATTCAGTATACGTAATAAAATTTGTATTGATATTCAGAAACATTACATTTACAAGCCTTGTTTTGCTACCTCATAGATAGAAGAGTGGTATATAAGACAGGAAGGAATATTTTAAGAAATACACTAGAGAGGTATTAGAGGACATAAGCAAGTCTGGGCGTTAACAGAGAAGTAGAGATGGAATAATAATTTGGTTGTGCTTATTAGAAGTAGATATCGTAGCTTAAGAAAAAAACACAATAAAATGAGGTATTAGAAGAAGATAAGCAGGGTAGGTGATTTAGTGCTTTAAAGCAGACATAAGAAAGGTGATGAAGGGTATTAGACAACTATGTTCCAGATGAGGAGCAGGGACGAACCCAGGAGGCAGATAGGAAGTCTTTAAGTAATGGTTTGAAAAGATGAAGGTGTGTGATAGACCTGAATGATACAGGAATTTTATTAAAATTAATAAATAAAATATTTAAAATGTAAAAGATATAGCAAACCTACTAGCAGAAAAATTCTGATCTAACTTTATCCCTCTCTCCCATTCAACCTCCCCCAGGAAATACCATCAAATATAACTCCCCTACTATCACTAGAGAACAGGTCCTCAATGCTGTATCTGTGGCCAAGCACACTGCATTGATAGACCCAGATAGTATCCCAGGATGCTGTCTAAACGGCATAAAATATAACCTATCAGGACCTCTAGAATCCCTATTTAACAGTAATCTCCAAACAGACTTCATGTTTCAAGAGTGGAAAACAGCAAAAGTCATCCCTCTGCACAAAGGCAGACCATCTACAATACCTGGAAACTACAGAACTAGTCTGATATGTAAAGCCATGGAAAGAATTATTATGAATTGAAAATGATCAATAATAACATAAGAAACTTGTAAATACTGAACTTGCCCTTGATGAAATGAAATTGGGTTAAGTCATGCCTACTCAACCTGATGGACCTCTTTTTGAAGGTCACCAAAGCAATAGATGAGAGCAAAATGGTTCACACTGCCTCCCTTGACCTGACCAAAGCATTTGACACAATACCCCATTCAGACATTGTTGATAAACTCAAGCGGTTAGGTATAAACCCTTATGTCACCCAGTGGATAGCCAGCTGGCTTACAGACAGGACCCAGGATGTTAGAATCAGAAATTTCACATCTACAAAGAGGCCAGTCACAAGCAGAGTCCCTCAGGAATCAGTCTTTTGACCACTCCTTTTTGGCATTTACTTCTCTGAAGTCAAGACCAATGTCAAGGGCCTCTGGCTGACCAAATTTACAGATGATTACAAATTAGGAGCAGTCACAGAATCTCCC